>NW_007046133.1:290884-312100 GCF_000164805.1 Carlito syrichta
GTTCCTTGTAGATCCTAGATGTTAGGCCTTTGTCAAATATACAGTTGGCAAATATTTTTTTCCCATTCTGTTGGCTGTCTCCCCACTCTCTCAATGGCTTCTTTG
The DNA here is from genome assembly GCF_000164805.1 of Carlito syrichta. Classification (NCBI taxonomy): domain Eukaryota; kingdom Metazoa; phylum Chordata; class Mammalia; order Primates; family Tarsiidae; genus Carlito; species Carlito syrichta. The sequence continues at coordinate 290,990 of NW_007046133.1, forward strand.
TCTTTGCAGAAGCTTTTCCGTTTAATGAGGTCCCACTTGTCTATCTTATCTTTTATGGCATGGGCACTTGGGATTTTGATCAGGAATTGGTTGCCAGTTCCAAAGTTATCTCCTGTATTTTCTAAGGTTCTTATAGTTTGAGGCTTTGCATTTAGGTCTTTGATTCATTTAGAGCTGATTTTTTGTGTATGGTGATAGGTAGGGGTCTTGTTTTAATTTTCTGCATGTCAGACCATTTTTTCTGTGTCCTTATTTCCAAAACAATACAGCATGACCTATATTGCCATAACATGACATTATAGTAAGTATTCGAAGTAATCTGGGGATGATTTAACATACACTCAAAGATGTGCGTAGGTTACATGCAAATGCGACGTCATTTTATATCAGGGACTTAAGCATCTATAGGTTCTGAAACCAGTTCCCTAGGGGTGGGGAGAAGTGCTGTGTATATATAACCTCAGCATAAACATTTACTATCTGTGTGAGTCTTACCTCTAAAATGTCAGAGATATTGGAGTGCATGCCATGTCAGAACATACAGTTTTGCCTCATTTTTAAAGAACTGCAGATTCTCCCATAGATTGAACATTCAGATTGGACATGCCACCAATTTATTTAATCATTTTTGGTGGCATTCAGTGTGTTGCCAGTGTCGCATCTCATTATGGCAATGTCTTTCTACACTGTGGTGAGCATGTCCCAGCATGTGACAAACACTGTCACATGGCTTTAGGAGCAACTGCACCATTGTACGTGCCCACCAAGGGGACATGTGTGCCCACTGGGGCAGCCTCTCCAGTGCTTGGTATTTTCAGCCCTTTCTTTTTTTTTTGAGTTTGAGGCTCACTCCATCACCCAGACTGGAGTGCAGTGGCATGCTCAGAGCCACCCCAGTGTCGACCTGCTGGTCTCCAGCAATCTTTCCACCTCAGGCTTCCAAGTAGCTGGAACTACAGACGCGAGCTACCATGCCCAGCTAATTTTTTTATTTATTGTAGAGATGAGGTCTCACCATATTGCCCAGGCTGGTCTCAAACCCGCGGGGTCAGGTAATCCTTTCACCTTGGCCTCCCAAAGTGCTGGGATTACAGGCTTGAGCCACCACACCCAGCCTCAACCCCTTTAGTATCTGACCATCTGGTTAAAATAAAAAACCTTGTATTTTGTTTTAATTTTTATTTCTCTGAAACTGGTGGGGCTGACCATTTCCTGCTTGAAACTGAGTGTTCGTGTCTTCACTTGGATGCTTCTATTCGGGATGATTTGGCTTCTTCCTATTGATTTGCAGGAGCTCTTTACCCAGTCTGGCATTTATTTCCTCTCAGTCACATAGGCTGCAGTTACTTCCTGTTACTTGTCTTTTTTTCCTGCTCTTCTGAGTTCTTTATCTAAGGGTGCAGCAAGGAACCTGACACCCCCTGCACCTGGGCATTGCCAAGGCAAGATGTGGGGTCCCAGCCCAGGATCCTGGAAACCCCTCGGTTTGCTCTGCTTGTGCCACTTAAAGGACTGATGGGTGCCTTGGGCTGGTGCCAGGCCCTGGGGGTCCCACGGGCTTCCCCCTCCTGTCTGCACATCTTGGCCCCTCTGGTTCTCAGCCCCCAAGAGGCTTCTCACCTGCTGATTCCTTCCTGCTATACTTGCCCCAGCCTTGCCTCACATCTGGAGTTTGCTCCAGTATGTCACATTTTCCCATAGCTTGTAAATGACAGATTTGCTTCTTCCTCTTGCTTAGTTGGGGGGTGTCTCAAAGTTGCAGTTGAGTGCCTGGGGGTGCAGAGGCACCAGGGCCAGGGACCAGCAGGCAATGTATGTCTCTGAAGCCGCCTGTCTCCTGACTAACACTTCCTCTTCCATTAGAATTAATTTCACAATCTCCGGCGACGTGCCAAGCCTCCGCAGATTGCATAATGCCTGCGACTCTGGCCTGTAAATTCATTTCACTGCCGTTATCTAACTCATTACCTTGTAAACTGCCTTAATACACTGAGGCGCCACGGAATGTGGTCTTCATATAAAGCCTGATTCTATTCCACGGCATTGAGGGTGGACGTTGTTCGAATTAATCACTTCTCGTGCATCTGGGCTTTTAATTCAGGTTAATCCTGCCACCTTCCTCCTCCTCTTCTCCCCTCCTTCTCCTCCTCTTCCCCCTCCTCCTCTTCTTCTTCTCCATCTTCTTCTCTCTCTGTTTTTTTGCTTTGCCTGTAAACCTTGATGAAAGTGTAATCTTTATGGTTCACCTAGTTCACCTTCCAATAGATGGGAGTAGCCCTTTCCATCAAAGCCCAGAATGTTCCCCATTAGAAACATCTGCAAATGAAAATTGCTTCTTAGCTTGGTTGTTTTAATGAAAATTTATCTTTGAGCATCACAAAGAATGATGATTTTTCACCCCAGCAGGCCTGCTTTGTGTCTAAAAGACTTTTCTTCAGTTTCAGGGTTGCAAGACTTTGTTTTCCTGTTTTTAAATGTGAGAAATTGATAATTTACAGAGGTGGTGATGATTCTGAAGAATCTTCGGCAGTGGCTTCAACTAGGGGTGATTTCCCCTCAAGGGACATCTGCCAGTGTCTGGAGATATTTTCGACTGTGACAGCTGAGGAGGGTGGTGCTGGCATTAGTGGGTGGAGGCCAGGGGTGCGGCTGGTCATCCTACTGTACCTAGGACAGCCCCACAACGAGGCCCACACATCAGCAGTGCTGAGGCTGGGCATCTGGCCCTGTGGATCTGGAATGCTCCTCTGGTGGTGTATGATCAGGGAAGGGAGGACAGGTTTGGCCGAAAAGTGCTCCTGGATCATTACTGGGCTCTGGAGTCAAATAATTCTCCTTTGAATGTCAAACCTTGTCTCTTACCACCGACTTAACCTCATTGCACCACAGTGTCCTGACAGGGGAACCAGAGGTACCTATATCTACTTGGATGGGTCATTGTGAAAATCAGTCGGTTAATTCACATTTGGAGTTTGGCAAAATGCTCAGCTTCCAGATGGTAGTAACTGTTGCTCTTGCCATTGTTTCTATAAATCAAAGGTCATAGTCAAGACAGTAGAGGAGATGTCCAAGCTCTCCCTGCCTAACCCTCAGTGGCTGCCCTGACCCCTACCCACTTGCCCCTTTGTGCCCTGACTGACCAGGCTCTGCCCACCTCAGTACTCTGTCAGAGCTCTAGCCTGGACCTCTGCTGGTCCTTGCCAGTTTCAGTGTCACAGGGATGACCCACCCAGGTTTGGTCTCACACTCCCCATCACGTTGCTGGAGCCAGCCAGGAATGCAGGGGCAGTGGTGGGGGGTACCTTTGAGGAGATGGCAGGGCGCAGGGTGCCCTCCCTAACTGCCTGCATGCTTGCTCCCACACCTAAGAGCATCCCTTAATTAGGCGTCACTGGGCCCCACAGGGAACCACGCATTAACATTTTATGGGCCATTTTCTCATAAAGAAAAGCAAAGCCAACGCAATTCTTGCTGGCTTTGGGGTTTTGGCTTCACACTCAGCACATCAGACGGAGCCACTATGGGAATAAAATTCCTCAAATGTGGCCGCATTCACTGAGTAGGGAAGAAAACGCTCTGTTTTAGTTCCTTTAGCAAAAACCCCTAAATCCTTTAATTTCCAGGCAATAAACACTGTGTGAACCTGCCCTGGGGAATTTCAACCCTTGAAATGAGCTCACAGTCAAGGAGGTGGCCAAGAAGGCCAGACACATTGTGCGACTGGAGCGGGAACTGGACTCCCTCTGCCTCTGCCAACGTGAAGCGCCTGCTTAGGGGGACTGAGGCACATGGCCGGCCTTCAGAGGCTTGAAGTGTCACTGAGGCTGGTGTGACCGTGGCAGGACTGAAGGGGAAGGTGGGCTAGGGGTGCAGGTAGGCCCTCCTGTGGTGGGAACTTCTAGATCTAAGGAAACATGAGAAAGGTAGCACATATCACATGTATCGGGAATGGAGGCCGGAGTCCCACCCGAACTCCTGCTCCATCCTCGCCAAGGACCATTCTCTCTGGGCTCACAAGCCCAACCACCTGGCTTTACGGTTTAAGAGAAAAAACCAAGGGCACCTTAAGATACGTCTACTAAGAACTCTGAGAAATAATAGCTAAGACAAAGAGAGAAACCGTGTAGCCATGTACGTACATGTATACTGTCTGTGTACTCGTGCCATCTGTCCCTGCATGAATCTGTTCCTCTTCTGATAATGCACATGCACACACACACATGTGCTTCCACTCACCCATGCACATACATGCTTACACACACACACTCACACATGCACACACATGCTTACACATGCACACACATGCTTACACATGCACACACGTGCACATGCTCACATGAGCACACACTCGTACATATGCTTCTAAATGCACATATACATGCTCACACATGCACACATGCTCACATTCACATGCACACACTCACACAAATGCTCACACATGCACACACACTTACGATACACACACTCACACATGCACATGCTCACATACACACATACTCACACATGCACACCATAGTCATAAGAACTGAACAGTATCAGGAGTCCCCTGGATATGCATGAAAAATCTCCTGCCTTCTTCAGAGCTCATCAGGGCATCTGTGTCTGTGGAACAGGAAGATGGTAGATCATTCTGGAAATGGCAGGAGTGCATACCCTGGTATTTCAGATTCACCAAGTTTATCATGCATTGGTAAAAGTTTCTTCCCAAAAAGGTAAACTTTTTCTTCTTTTTTTCCCTTCAGCAAGTTACCTTCCTTCTGAGCACTCCACTGCAGGAGACGATAACACAGAGTTAACAACGTTTCTAGAGCATTTCTGGCATGATGGGTGGTGTGCTGGGCTTTTACACCAGGGGTCTCATCCAAAATTGTCACTATTCCCCTTGAATGGATGTGGGATTATCTATGTAGACAGAGGGCCTAGCTCTTGCCCAAGATATGCCGACTGAAAGGTGACAGCTGGATTCAAGCCTGCCCTGCTTAATTCCAATGCCCGCACCCTCCCGCCGAGCTGCCGGCCATTCCCTAGTGGCCAACTGCTGTTTCCCAGGGGATTCGGGTAAATGAGGTCTTGGGCACTACCCGGCCCAGCTCAGCCAGCAGCCCGGAGAGTCCTTATGCCCAATTGTTTATGAGTTAAGCCAAGCGGAGAAACACCAGGCCCTTACTTGCCTTTATCTCCTCACCATTAATTGTCTGACTACATTTTCTTCAAGAGGCAACAATGAGTAAAAGCCATGCAGTTGCTTTTCTGTTTAGCTGGTTGTAAATATTCAGCCAGAATTTGACTGACAGTGCAATATTATGTTCCCCAAAGCTTGCGCCGTATGTGAATATTTTAATTAGGATTGTAACAAGCTATTGAGAAAGTTGGAGCTAAATTGGTTCAGCTGTTTTTGCATTAGTGAAGCATGAAAAGAAATTTTTTTCATCTATTAGAAAATATTCCCTTTTTAAAAAATTAAGCCAAAGCAACTGAAAATCAGCCAGCTTGGGATACTTATTTTAAAAGTCAGCAGATTGGATCTAGGTTGGGCTTAACTGGACAGATGTGAAAATGTGAAATAAAGTTCAAAGAAGTTATTCGTGTAACCCCTTTTTTAGCAGCTGTTTGAAAGAACAGGATAGTTCTTTTTTTTGTTTTATTCCTCTCTTTCACTCAACTTTTCTTTTAATAGAAATTTAATTAATTTATTTTTGAGTCAGAGTCTCACTCTGTTGCCCGGGATGGAGTTTGGTGGCATGATCAGGGCTCACCGCAGCCTCGACCCCCTGGGCTCAGGCAATCCTTCTGCCTCAACCTGCCAAGTAGCTAGAACTACAGACATGCAACATCACACCTAGCATTTGTTTTGTTTCATGTTTTTTGTTTTTGTAGAGGTAAAACTTTGCTATGTTGTCCAGGCTGATCATGAACTCCTGAGAAAAGAGATCCTCCTGACTTGGCCTCCCAAAGTGCTGGGATTACTGCACCCAGGATGGTTTTTAAAAGGAGCAGTGTTCTAGGAGGAAAAGGAAGAATCTGGCAGGGTCGGGGTGTCTCCATGTTAGGGTCAACCATGCAGATAGCCTACTTCCCACCGAATCAGATGCCAGTGCATGGTTCAGCATAGACCCCCACCCCACCAGGTAGCTGGATCCCGGTGGCACCTGTGGCTGGGGTTATGACTGTTCTGCCATCTTGGAACTGCTCCTTCCTATGCTGAGTTGAAATTCGCCTCCCCGTTCCTTCCTCTTGCACTCCGGCTCTCGCTTCTATTCTAGCATTTTTTTTTCCACCTTCTCTTTTGTTCATGCCTGTCTATTGATGACTATATCTGACCATTTTCCTCTTGTCCAAATTCCTAACTAGAGGACTTGGGGAGTGACGCCTGTAAGGACTCACAGACAAGATTTTCCTGCCCTGTTTACCCTGTACTCTGGAGTTTGTATTCCAGCTTGACTGGCGCAACATCCCATAACCAACAAAGAAGGAAATCAGAGGATTTTATAGCCCTGCAAAGCATCTCCTGGGGACTCCCAGACTCTGGGAATTTGTAAGGCACCTATCCTCTCTGAAGTCTGCCACATATAGAACTTTACCTACTTATCAACAAACCTGGAGTCTTTCTGACCCCGCATCTCAGCAAAATATCTCCTCTCCTGATTTCCAAAATTGCTTAGATAGGAACTACAGATTACCAGTCAGGAAGTGCTTGAATCCACCTGTAACCCCCACTTGAAAATGTCCCTCCTTTCCTGGCCAAACCAATGAAAATCTCACATGTGTTGATTTATGTTTTTTTGTAACTTCTGCCACCCTAAAATTGTATATAACCAAGTCACCATTCAGCCACAGTGGACACATGTTCAAGACCTCCTGTGGGCATATGCCATGGGGCTAGGCCCTCAAGTTTGGTTCAGAGTAAACTCTCTTAAAATATTGTACAGAGTTTGGCATCTTCTCGTCAATACCATGGATGATGATGAGTGTCCCTCCTGGTATTCTCCGAGGGGTTGGGAGAACAGAGAGATGGACAAGACTGACGCACACCTGTGGCTCCCTCCCATGTGTTCCTGCCACACAGGCTGTTGGGAAGTTATCAGTCTCTCCGATTCCTGGAAGCTGTCTCTTCCCTGTCAGGTCCCTTCCCTGCTAGGTCTCCAGTGTGGTTGTTCACCCTGGCAGTGGTGAAATCTCTGTGTGTCTCTTCTTACTGATTCTTCAGGGTCCCATATTCCCATCCCTACTGTAATCTCTTGGGAATGGTGGGGAGCCTGACCATGGGGTAGCTCATGACCCACTGTAGGGGATGGATAGACGGTCATGGCAGCACAGATTGTGGTGTGGCATTATAAGATCTTCACATTTTTCAGAAGAAAACAGAAATCTGAAATTAAATGTGAAACCCGTACAGGCCACACAAAGGAGACCCACATGCCAACATAGACTACATGCCAGTAACTCACCTCTGGTCTTGATTTTATGACCCAAAGGGTAGGAACAAAGATTGTTTGCTTTTTATTTTTTTTCCCTTCTGTATCCCCTACAACACTGACATAGCTGTTTGTGGAAAATAAGGTGTATTTTTGTGTTATGTTCAAGATTTAGGAGAATTTTACTTTGCATTGGGTTTTATAGTTGGCTACACTTTCACTGCCAACTGAAGACATGTTAACATCTAGGCATGTGGACTGTCCTCAGTCCCCTCTGCATGTGGAGACTCAGAGAGTCCTATGAGCAAAGCCGCAGGTATTTCCTGCACAGATGCCTCAAAACCTCTCCTTGGGCTACTCATTTGGGATGGCAAGTGGGGTGTCTGCCTTTCTCCGTGCAGCACATTGTCCACAACTGTGAGCTCAGCAGGGTCATGGTCCTGCTGTCCCTATTCCTGAAGCACTAAGCTCAGTGCCCCTCATATGGCACCTGGTCCGGACTCTGAGCTCCAAGAGGAAGGCAAGGCTAGTACCTGGCTATTTCTCTGCAGTATCCCCAATGCCTTGGGGCAGAAAGAACATTCCGTGAATACTAGTTAAATAAAGGCTGAAGGGACTGTGAGTTCCCACCACCTCCCTCTTGATTTCTTTGATGTCTAAATGAGGATATTTTCAACCATCAGCATTAGACTGTTGTTTAGCAAATCCTAAAATCTAGCCCCTTGTCAACAGACACCCCTATGTTTTGCTCAGAAAGGGTCAAACGCACGACCCTCCCCAGTGTTCTTCTGCGAGCCTCACATTTTTCTTGAGAACACATTTGCTTCTGTTTTTAAAGGCTGGATGCTGGAGGCTTCAGGCAACAGTGAACCCAGCCTGGGCCTCAGACAGTAATTCTTACCAAGGGAGCAATCCCATTAATGCAGGGGGAGGGAGAAGAGGTCTGCCTCAAAGCAGAGGAAGCCATTCTCTCCATAGGGAGCCATCCCGCTAAATGCCCAATGTAAATCCAGCCCTGGATGGGGCAAGAGGGTGTTTACTCCATGGTGTACCAGCTTCTGGGCTCCAGGGCACCACAATTAGAAACTGGGAGGTCTCTAATCAGTGTGCCACCATGTCTATATCCTTACCCTTATCAGAGGGTCAGGTCGGGAAGCCAAGATGTCAATGCCCGGGGGGGGGGGGGGCCAGAGCTGCCCAGACATCCGCCAGCAAAGAAACACGCCTGTATTTCATACCCAGCAGCCCGAGTTCATTAACCCAAGGGAAGTTTCTGGGTCGGTAACTTCTCATCCTGGCTCTTTTCACAAGGAAACAATGAACCCACACATCACCATCACAGAAAGCCCCTCCTCAGCCCAGCGAGCTGTTGACTCTGCATCTTTGCTCCTGACTGTGGAGATTGGGGGTGGGTGGTGATTGCAAGGGTCACTCATTTGTTAGCCATGCTGTCCTCAAAATTCCATGACTTTGTGCTTGGGTGTGTGCTGCCTCTACCTTCCCTGTCCTGGGAAAATCTTCAGGGAAAAGCACGCGGGCCCCTGTGCCAGCTTCTCTCTAGGAATGATGGCTTTTTAAAGCTCCTTAATCCCTTCGCACAGATGGCCCGCAGAAGAAGCGGCTTCTTCCCACTGTCCCCAGTGTGGAGGACTGAAGAGCACTGGGGGTCCTGGCTGAGGTCTTTGTCATGTACTACACAGTGACAAAGGAATCATGGGGCTTTGTGTCCCCTGCCTGGCAGATCCCTGGTGCCTGTATCAGGGGGTGAGGGATGGGCATGGACATCTCCCTTCCCACGATCCTTATCTCTCAGCTACAGCGAGGAAGAGATGGCCTCTTGGGCTTCGCAGTGCGCAAGCTGCTCCCATGGGGGGCTGCTGCATTCTGATGAAAGCCAACTTGCAATGGAAGCAGCCCAGGAGGGGAAGACATAGCTTTCACTAGTGAGATAGCACATTAAAGCCACCGAGAAGGAAAGTGCTTTGCTGAGTGATTAACCATAATAACAACAGATCAAGGGGCCTCCTGAAAAGAAAGTGATGGCACCGGGGGAAACCACAGACGCTAAGCAAAGGCTGGAACCTAGAGCTCCTGGTGCAGGCCGAGGCCTGGAGGGAAGCTTTCTCCTCTCGTGGAACCTGATCATAACCTGTGTCATTGAACCCAAGGGAGGCTGCCTTTCAGACAGTCTCTGGAGATTAGCCTCTGGGAAGAGGACTCATGACAGCTTGTGGGATTTGTTCAGAAGAGCCTAGGAGGCAAAACTTGCCCTCAGCACGCAGGGGTCTGTGCTGGGCCCAGCCAGGAGTTGAGAGGATGGCCGAGGGTGTTCCTCGCCCTTGACGCACCTTCAAAGTAGAAAGGGTATGAGGTGGGAGGAGACAGGAGAGGTTCGGTGAGGAAGAAGAAGGGGTGCTGTGGGGGCTGGCATGGGCCATGGAGCAGGTGGGGATGTTGGAGAGGGTTGCAGTCAGGATGGCAAGGTCACGCCGCAGTGATGAGCCCTTCCTCCAATTAGTCAGTCATTCCAGGACATTGTCATGTGTTGGTGTTGACTGTGAGCCTGACTGAGGGTTCTGTCCAGGGCTGCAGAGAGGAGACCCTCTTGCCTAGAGCCTGGGTTCCCAGGAGTCATGGTCCCCGTGCAGTGTGGTGAGGACAGTGATGGAGACCCTCTCAGGATGTTACCAGCACAGGAAGAGACCACTCAGCCCAGCCCAGGGAAATGGGACAGAAGAGGGAGGTCAGAAGGACCCAGGTATTCAGGACTATGTTCTGGACCAGATCTTGGAGGCCATGGTCATGGGAGTCTCTGCAGTTAACCCAAAAGGAAGAAAAACAGAAAACAAAAAAACAACAAAATCTGTTGAAAGCAGCCAGAATGATCAGAGGCATATGAACTCAACTTTGGAAAGAATGCTTTCATTAAATGAGGGTGCATGTGAGTTGATTATCAATCAAGAAGGACTTGGACTGGTTATCCCCATATTCCCACAGAGGGTCAACTGAAGGACAGAATGGAAGTGCGGCAAGAGGAGTCTGGGGAAGATGGAGGGGAGAACTCAGAGAATTGCAGATTCATTCCACAAAGGGGTGTCCTGTGAGTTCTGTTGTTAGGACAGTGGGCCGAAGGCTCTGGGAAGAGTAGGCAGGAGACATGGCCAGCATCATGGCTGTGAGGAAGGAGCCATATTGGGACTGACATGCGGCCTGGGAACCTATGGGCACCTGTCACACTGGGATTTAGAGAGAAGGAGCCCCCAGAGTTGGCCTTCCACTGACTGGAACTCAGGGCTCCCCTCATGCCGAGGAGACTCTTCTGGGATGACAGGAGGGCCCCTGTACTGAGATATGTATATACACGTGATCTTGTGTGGGTAGGGTTATGGGAGGAGGAAGAGGACATTTTATTTCTTAGCTTTCATGATCCCATGTCGCAAAGGAGAAAGGAGGACTTGGGGAGATTAGAGGAACACTTGGCAAGGGAACGAGTATTTAGAGATCACTCCAAGGTGTGACTTTCCCGGGGCAGGAAGTGGATGCAGCTCCATGATCAAGGCAGACGGGTCAGACACTTTCCTTGGGCCTCTGTCTTCTAGCCTGTCTTCTGTCTGTCAACTTTGGTTCTGAGAAGGGAAAGGCTCCCATTTTATCTCTGGTTCCTGACAGTGCGAAGGAGGCCAACCTCATCCTTTCCTTGAGCAGTCATTGGCTAAACAACAGGGGATGGAACCAACCCAGCACAGGGTATAAGAAAGGACTGGTGCCTGCATTGGGAAAATGGTACAAATGTGAAGCCTGGGCAAGGGGGACTTCCATCAGTCCATTCTTCTATTTGTGAAGCACTGAGCACCTTGGGATCCAAGCCTAAGAAAGAGGGTGCCCTTGAGATGGTTAGCCCAGCACTTGGCCACCTCTCAAGCCTCAGGCACTGTTCCAGGCCCAGTATCCCATGCACATCAAGTGAGCCAGGCACCTTCACAGAGCCCACACTCTCCAGGGACAGAGAAGGGACCAGCAAGCCAGTTAGAGCAGCTCTGGGTGCTGGTAGAGACAATGCAGCAGCTAGTGTGGAGGGACAGGGCTGGTGAGCATCCCTTAGCCAGCAAGGTCTGCCAAGACCTTTGTGAAGAGGAGATACTCGGGTTGAGTCTTGAGGAGCAAGAAGGAGGCAAGCAGGCAATGACATGGGAGAAGAAAGGGCCAGGCAGAGGGCAGAGCAGGTGCCAGGGCCTGAGCAGGGGACACATGTGGCACGTGCAGCCCTGTAGTTCACGGGGAGGGGTTTGGTTTAGAACGATGGAAGGCAGAGCTTCTCCTGCAGGGGAGGGAAGAGTGGAGGCTTCGTGCATGACGGGATGGTGGAAGTGGGGAGGTGATCAGAACTAGGAACCTGGAAAACTTGAGCATCAGAAACAAATGCAAAGGGGACCCCACCGCCAAAAAACCTGGAACTACCTTTTGGAGGGTGAGTCCCTTGTAGTGCGGGCTTTCCCCACTAGGTGAGTGTTCTGGGAACCCATTGGCATCAGTGGACCAACTGGCGTTGTTGTGAGAGGTGATTTGTGAAAGAAACATCCTGAGTTGTGGCAAATAGGTGACTAGTTCTTCCACCATGACAACGCACCTGCCTACAACTGTGCTGAGTATTCAACAGTTTTTGACCCAAATGGGATGATCCCCATGCCCCACCCTCCCTATTTACCTGACCTTGCCCCAAGTGACTTTTGTTAACCTGGATAAAAAAAGTCTCCAAAGGGAAATGTTTTGCCGATGTGGAAGAGGTGAAACCAAAAAATGAAGAAGCACTAAAAAGCATCAAAATGGACAAGTCAAAAACTGTTTTGAGCAGTAGAAAAAGCATCTCGATAGGTGTATTGCATCAAACAGAGAGTCTCTTGAAGATGATTGAAGTTTGAACATGTAAGAATAAACACACAATTTTTTATAAATAAATTCTGGGTTTTTGGGGGTCTCCCCTCATATGACAGTAGAAGATCATAACCCACAGAACACATAAGAATCCTGAGTCCATATTGACACAGATAAATGGATAAGAAAAGAGCAGCAGCACGTCCTTATAACCAAATGTCAACTAATCAATGAGAAGGGGATGACGGAATTAGAACATCACTGTTTGACATGCCTCATGATGATCAGTGATGCAGGCAAGAAGCATCAGTGGATGCGGACGCCAGTGAATGGCAAAAATGATGCTGCATCCTTCTCAGTGGATTGCATCAAGAGGCAGTAATATTGAGTTTGAGGAGCCATAGGATAAACTGGGACTGCCTTTTTCCAGACTTTTGATATTAAATCACAGAGGGAAAAATAAAAAGGGACTCGCCACTGGAGAAGACTGGCAAGTGCTTCTTGCTGTGACCTGAATATTTATGTCTTCCTACCCCCAAATTCATGTTGAAATCCTCTCCCCCAAGGCGGGGCCTTTGGGAAGTGATCAGGCCATGAAAGTGGAACCCTCAGGAAGACCCCTTTCCCCTTCCACCATATGAGGACATGGCAGGAAGGTGCTGTCTGTGAACTAGGAAGTAGGTCCTTATGAGGCATCGAATCTGCCTATGCCTTGACCTTGGACTTCCAGCCCCCAAAACTGTGAGACATGAATCTCTGTTGTCTATAAACCCCCCAGTGTATGATATTTTGTTATAGTAGCCCAAAGAAACTAGAACACTTCTTAAAGAAGTCATCTAAGTTAATATCACTGGAAATTGAGCAAATCAGTATCACTGCCTCTTGATGTCAACCACTGAGAAGGATGCAGTGTCATTTTTACCATATCCCTGAATATCCTGAATCTAATGAGGAAACATCGGATGAACCTGAATTCAGAAACAATGTGCAGTAACTGGCCTGCACTCTTCAAAAAGGCCATTTTCAGAAACACAAAGACCAAGTGAAGTTCCAGGATGAAGAAAACTCGTGTCAGGACAACAGGGTCAGCACCAACCCGGGATTGTCATTTGCTAAAAGACATTCTTGGGACAGTAAGCAAAGTCTGGGTCAGGTCTGTAGATGAGAAGATAGTACCACGTCCCTGTCATCGTCCTGATCTTGACGTGTGTCCTGTGGATACGTAAGTTAGATGTCCTTGTTTTTAGAATATACACATGGGAAGATTTATTTGAGATGGAGCCAGGATTAACAAAATCTACATAAGGGGAATACGAGTCATCTTTATGTAAGTTTTTGTAGGTCTGAAATTACACTAAAATAAAAGAAACACACCAACAATGTCAAATGGAGAGGGATGGGCCCCAGGGAGCACAACAGACAAGGTGGTCCTAGAAGACCCCTGCATGGGTGCCATTTGAGTCATGAAAGAGGAGAAGACACCTGGCCACGCCTAGATCAGAGGGGACAGAGGTGAGGCACCCTCGGTGGGAGGGACTGTCCAGAGTCTGGGGGCATACAGAGGTCAGGGTCCTGGCGCTGCCACTCAGGAGGGATGGGAGAGCAGAGGAGGGAGGAACCACAGCACATAGGGCCTTGTGGACCACAGGGAAGGACCTAGATTTTCTTCTCAGTGTTCAAGGGGCCTGTGGGAAGGTTTGAAGTCATGGAGGGCCAAACTAGCCTGTCGGTGATCAGTGATGCGGGCGTCTGCTGCTGATCTGAGGACTGACTGGGGTGGGGTCAGGGAGGCTCTGGCTTCCTCCCAGGTGGGGACTGGTGGAGGGCTATGCCTAGGGGGTGGCCATGGGGAGGTGTGGAACAGGAAGGGTCAGGAAGGAAATTAGGTGGCTCTGAGTGTCCTTATGGCTTGTGAAGGTGAAGGGCTGGGTCGGACACCTTTGGTGCCTCTAAGGAGCTCACAGCTCAGAGATTAATGCAAAGGGTGGCAGGGGCAATGCATTTAGGAAGGGACCCAGGGACATTCCTCAAGAGGACCCAGGATATTCCCAGGTGATGCATGCGAAGAGGACCCAGGGATGTTCTCTGGGCGATTCATGCAGGGGAGGACCCAGGGACATTCCCAGGTGATGCACACAGAGAGGACCCAGGGATGTACCCTAGGCGATGCACACAGGAGGTGACCCAGGGACCTTCCAGGGCGATGCACATAGGAGGGGACCTTGGGACGTTCTCTTTGAGGACCCAGGGGCGTTCCCAGGGATGATGCACACAGAAAGGACCCAAGAACATTCCTGGGCGATGCACACGGGAGGGGACTGAGGGACACTGCTGGGTGATTCATGCAGGAGGGGATGCAGGGATGTTCCCCAAGCAATGCATGTAGATGTGGACCCAGGGATGTTCCCCAGGAGTTTCCAGGGATGTTCCTAGTTGATGCATGCAGAGAGGACCCAGGGACATTCCCCAGGCAATGAATGCAGGAGGGGACCCAGGGACGTTCCAAGGTGTCCACCTGCCCATCACTGTGCCTCCTCCCTCTGACTGTTGCCTCTGAGGTATAGTGGTCTTTGTTCCCACCAGGCCCAGGACTTCCTCACCTCAGGACAGACACTATCTGTTGGTTCTAAGGACTAGAAAAGAGCTGAAGCCAGTGCTGCCTCAAGCAAGGGCTTCTGATGTGACTGCGTTAAGGAAAGACAGATCACTCCAGTGAGTGTTTAAACACTGATTACATCTTTTGTTGGTGAAATAACTCCATGGTAAATTTTTACAATATGGTTTTTACAGAGGCCATAATGGGAAGGCCATTTCTCCCTGCCACTTGGATATCAAGTTCTTTAATGAGAGTGCACAGAATGACGATATAAAACCTGGGTGGCGGGAGTTGGACTGGGACCCGAGGCTGTGTTCAAGTTGTAAGGGCTCCAGTTCGCTGATGAAGGGCGCTTTTGTCACTGCTGGGGCTGGGATGGTGGTGGCTATGTGGCTCCCTCCCTCCCTCCCTCCCACTCTGTGTGCCCACCCCAGGAGCTGCGTGCCTGGTCAGTGGTCGCTGGGAGGCTTCCTGGGGAAGGGTGGGAACGCGGGGCCTGGGGGCCTTGTGATTTGGGTGCCTGCCTACTTTTTAATTGGCCTTGGTGTGAATGGATGGATTCGTTCTGTTTGGAGCGAGCAGGGCTGGGCACTGGAGCGTGTAATCTGATTGCAGCCGGGTGCTCGGGCCCTGTAGAAGGCTCTGGAGTGGCTGAGGCGTTTTGGCCCCGGGCTGCACAGTCTGGTGGTGATGAAGCACAAGAGGGTGGGACATCAGGAGAGGCGGGCCCCCAGGCACCTGCAGATTAGAGAGCATCTACGCCATTTGTCATCTCACAGCATCCCCCAGGAAGGCTACCTTCATGCTCCGCAGTCCAGAGAGCAGACACACATGACCGCCCTCCCCAGTTAAGAAGTGGGAGACACTGTGGACGTGTTT
Organism: Carlito syrichta; assembly: GCF_000164805.1. Classification (NCBI taxonomy): domain Eukaryota; kingdom Metazoa; phylum Chordata; class Mammalia; order Primates; family Tarsiidae; genus Carlito; species Carlito syrichta. Next base: position 306,752 of record NW_007046133.1, read on the forward strand.
TCACCCAGCCAGCTCTCAGTCCAGTTCAGAAGCTCCTATAAACTGGTGGTCGTGTGGGTAGACCACCTGGTTATTCTTCAAGCTCTTCATCTCTCTGTGGCCTCTCACCCTGTGTTGTTGACCTGACCCCTGCAAAGGCCCGTATATATCACTAGCTTTGGCACAATGCATGGGGGTAGTCGGTATCCTGGCCTCTGGCAAACAGGAACCCCTGGGTTCATATGGGGACCCTGATCTCATCCAGAGCAGCCCCAAGCTGGGACGTGGGGAATGTGGAGGGGTGGGGAAAAACTGAAGCGTGTGTTGGCGCACATCTGGAAGGCGGATCTTGAACGTGAAGTCTCTTCCTCCAGGGATGAGAGTCCCTCCCGCACACCCCGCCCCATGACCCCAGCCAAGCATTTGTTTCTCTTGTCACTTGGGCTACACGGATGCAGCCCAGTCTCGTGGCAGTGACTCAGACGTGATATTTAATCTGGCCACAGGCAGACAGTTTGCATTTGAAAACAGTGCCCATATCAGGGCTGAAGTATCCCTTTTTCCAAAGAGAGCTCCATCATTGGGAATTGTGCTTTCCTGGTTCAATTCCATACTTTCTCTCCACATCCCAGGTCCTGGACTCCCTCCTTCGATAAAAGATTATCCATTTCTTGCTGGGCTGACATTGGGGCCCCAGAGTTAAGCATGTGACCTGTCTGGCTGCCTGATGGTCCTTGAAAGCCCAACGCCATGTCTTTCTGCTTGCCTTGCCCTTGTTTGTGACTTGGCCCCGGTTGTGAAGTTACACCGGGGTGTCTGGCCACATGTCACACACAGGCACAGAGGCTCTGCCCTGGACCCCACCCCTAGGGCTCCCAGCCCCATATTTAGATAGGAAGGCACAGCACGAGCATGCATGTAGACGCATAGGCCTTTTCCGTCACCTCAGTCCAGCTCCTCTGTGCTGAGCAGCTCTGTGCCATGGTGTTGCTGACGACAGGTCTCCAAGCCTCCATCCACAGATGCCCTGCAGGGACTAGACTTGGGCTGAGAATTGCAGATGCATCCCTCACTGAAGTGCTGCTGTCTAGGGCAGTCCTTGCCTTGCTGGACCTCTGGGGCACTCCTGGGCCACCCAAAGCTGTGGTGGTATTGGGAGGCTGTGGAGAGCTTGATCACCCCAATGTCACTCCTGAAGGGTGCCAACTCCATCCACACCCTGCAAGCCTGCCACAGATGGGGAGGGGCAAAGCTTGTGTCCCAGGGTCACACCCTCGCAGGAGGGATGCCCAGCTAATAATAGGAGAATGCACTTAGCAAATTCAAGTATTTATTCCATATCTACAGGTAAGGCCAAACACATACGCTGATTCTTAGAACTGACATGGAAAGGATATAGCCTTGCATAAGCTGTACGTGCAAAACCCACAAACCGACTAACCTACTCCCTCTTTGTTATGCTTGTCATAGAGAAGGCCTCAGGTTTTTTGTTTTTGTTTTTGTTTTTTTCCATTTAGATGTCAACACTCAGTTCTGATTTGTATAAAAATCCTGATTCTTGGGTCATTTTCTAAACAAATGGAAGATTTGGCCGCCCCAGCACACATTCCTGCAGGTGCCCTCTGGCTTGGCCAGGCACGTCATCTGTGTGGCCAATGCTACCGCCAGACCTCTAACACCCACATGTGCATCCTGCCAGCACCCAGAATAACGTCCTATGCCTGTGCCCATACCATCAGCACGCGCCAGGCCCTCTCTGTGGGGGCGTCAGGGCCAGGACAGGCCCAGCTCCAGGGAAGGAGCCAGGGCATCTTTCCAGTGGAAAGGTGGGCCGCACCGCTCTGCACCAGTGAGCGAAACGGGCCGTGCCCTTTAACTGTTAATTCTGAATCATCAAGGCCCCTTTATTGTTCTAAAAACAGCAATGATGTTCTTTGGAGATAATGTGCTGGAGGTTCTCCTATTACATTTCTTATAATGAACGTCCATCCTGGTCCCCTCAGGGCCATTTGGGCTTAATGGAGAAAAAGCAGCAGATAAAACCATAGAAACTCTGTGCTCTGGGTAACCTCCCAGAAGAACAGGATGGCGGGAACCTGGGGAATGCAATTCTTCCACCAGACTCACACCCAGAGTGTCTTGTGACCTTGGACCAACTGTGTGGGATATCTGGGGCTGTTTCATCATCTGAAGAACAACAATAATAATTCTCCTCTGGGTGTTATTTGAACTGGCTGTTGAATCCATTGTAGTGTGGTTTGAAAACATCAAGGGCAACATACACGCTAAGTGTGATTTATTAACTGCACAGTGACTTGGAGAAATAGAAGCACGTGGGCCTCACTACATACCCTTTGGACTTGGTCACAGTGAACACGTGGATGCCTGTTCCTTCAGAAGGTGGTGGGGCAGGGTAGGCATGGAACTAATCGGGCAGGGTGTGCTCTGGATGTGGGCGAACTGCGGGCAGTGTACAGGCCAGTGTAAGTGAGTTTAGAGCTTCAGAGTTCATGGGGCTTCTGGATGGTGGTGACAGAGCACTGATCCGAGTTTTTGAACACCTGTCAGTACCTGTCATGGGTCCTGGTGCTGAGCTTGTGACCTGTCAGTTAGCAGGAGTACTGAGGCTTCCCCGGAGGAGCTTGCTGTCTAGCAGGGAAGAACGATGTGGATAATGTGAGTTTGGTACAGTGTGATGTGAAGGAGACACGTGAGGCAGGACGGGGAGCTGCCCCCATGCACATGATTCTAGGAGGCCTCACAGAGGAGGTGATGATGGGAGGGGTGTGATTCGAGGCTGACTGGGGCATCCCAGCATGACAATGTGACATGTCATGATACTGCTAGAGATTGGCCAGGGAGTCCTGAGACTGCTCTTCACTGACTTGCCAGTGACCTTGGGCAAGTTATTTAAGTTGCCTGAACCTCAGTGTTCTCAGCTGTAAAATGGGTTGTTGATAGTACTCACTCCACAGGATTGTTATAGGGCTGGCTCTTAGTTGGGTTGGCACCTGTTAAGTGCTTGGCAATGTTAGCTGTAGTAGTGGTGATCGTGATGGTGAATATGGTGGTCATTGTGATTGTGGTGATTGGATGGCAGTGATGATGGTGTTGGCGATGGTGGTTAAATCGTGTTGGTGAAGTTGATGGTGTCGGTGTTAATGGTAACAGTGTTATTATTAGTGGTGGTGATAGTAATATTGGTGGTGGCGGTGTTGATGGTCTTGATGATGATGATTATGATGGCGTGGTCATGGTGATGGTGGTGACAGCCATAGTAGTAGTGGTAATGATGTGATGGTGGAGTGGGCATAAGAAGAGTGGTGATGATGATAGCAGTAGTTATAGCAGCAGTAGTGGTCGTGGAGATGATGGTGGTAGTTGTGATGATGGTGATGGTCGTGGCACTGGTGGTTGGGATGGTGGTGATGGTAGTGATGAAGGTGATGGTGGTGGTGGTGGTGGTGGTGGTGGTAGTGATGGCGACAGTGGTGGTGGTAATAATGGTGGTGGTGATGAAGATGATGGTGGTGGTGATGATAATGGTGGTGGTAGTAGTGGTGGTGATGGCAGTGATAATGGTGGTGATAACGGTGGTGGTGATGAAGGTGGTAGTGGTGGTGGCGATGATGACGGTGGTGGTGATGATGGTAGTGGTGATGGTGGTGGTGGTGACAGTGATAATGGTGGTGATGAAGGTGGTGGTGATGACAGCAGGGATAGTAGTGATGATGGTGTGATGGTGGTGATAGTGGTGGTAGTGTAGTAGTGGTGGCAGTGATGGTGGCAGTGATAATGGTGGTGATGATGGTGATGAAGACGGTGGTGCTAGTAGTGATGATGGCAGCGGTGGGTGGTGATGGCAGTGTTGATAATGGTGGTGGTGGTGTCATGGTGGTGATGATGATGGTGGTGGTAGTAGCGGTGGTGGTGGTGACGAAGGTGGTGGCGATAATCGTGGTGATGGTGGTGGCGATGGTGATGGTGATAATGGTGGTGGTCATGATGGTGGTGATGAAGATGGTGGTGATTGTGATAGTAATGCTGAGGATGGGGATGGGGACAGTAGTTGTGGTAAATGTGCTACAGATGGTGCTGGTGTTAGTGTTGGGGTTGTGTGAGTATGGTGGTGATGCCAATGGCACGGACAGTGTCTTCAGCATGGTTGTGGTGGTGGTAATGGTGATGTTCTCTTGTCTCTGCTCCACCAGTGCCAGTGAAATGAGCACAGAATCTCTGAGACAGTGGCCACAAAACTGCCTTCCCTGGGATTGCACAGTGAGGAATGTGAGCACTGATGGGAAAGGCCCCAGGAGAGGGTGGGCAGGAGTCTCTGGAACCATCCTTTCAGAGAAAACTAGGCTCTGGCAGGCCTGGGGAGGGAGACTGGCTTTCCCAATTTGGAGAAATGGGAGCAGCACAGGAGTGGGGTGAGGGGAGCCTGGGGCAAGGCGGACAGGGAGGTGATGGGAGTTGGAGGGGAGGCTGGTCTTGGACAGTTTCCATCAAAGGGACCCTTAAACTGGGCAGAGATTAGATCAGTGCAGAGAAAGGGCCCACCTGGGGACATGTTGTGTTTTCTTGTGTGTTCCTCTCTGTGGTCCCTGCTCCATGGCCGCCCTGTTCTTTCCATCCGCCTCAGCACAGACCCTCAGGCAAGCCCCAGGAGGTGGGTGCTCATATCTCCATCCTACAGGTGAAGGATACAGGCTCAGAGACACCCAGGCGAACGCACGCGGCCAGGATCACTCACAGTATGAGGCACCACCTACGCTGCGTTCCTCGCTGGCACTTCCCCATGGCAAATATCCTGATCTGACGGCCTTCCTAGGTGCTTCTGACACAGATGGGCATGCTTCTTGAGTCAAAAGTCTGCTTAGCATGTCTTTAGGGCTGATGCTTTCATCCCAACCAGTGAGCGCAGGCTAGGTAAGCTGGAAGCAGTGGGATGATCAAAATCCCAATGTGCACCCACCACCAATCCGGAGGGAGGCTGCTGTTGCCAAGGTAACCGGGGATTTGGAAGGGATGGCCAAGTGACATATTTTGCAAGCAGGGCTCTGCAATTACTGAAGACTTTGTGGCTCAATCTAAAACTGAGGTGATTCGGAGCTGGGGAAGCGGAGTAGAGTAAGGCAGTGAGGCAGGAGGAGCTTGGTGCCAGTGATGCAGCCGGTGCCTTCAGGCACTGAGGATAGGAGGGGCCCTCTTCTGTGTCTGAGGGCCAGACACACGGTGGAGTTGTATGACCTAGGGGCTCTGGGGGCTGCCTTCTGGTTGCCACCTTCCTGTCATTCGCTCTCCAATTGACCCTTCCTCTCTGACCCTATCCCTCTCCTCTCCTTCTCTCTTCCCTCTTCCTCCCTCCCC
>NW_007046133.1:312120-337945 GCF_000164805.1 Carlito syrichta
TCTCCTCCCTCCCTCTTTTCTCTCACCTCCGCATCCCTCTCCACTTCCCTTGGTTCCTCACCTGAGCACAAACCCCTCCAGCACCGAGATATTACATCATTACATGAATCAAAACCATCACATGATGTCTTCTTTCTGTTACTAGCTAGTTGCTTTAGCTTTACCTTATTAACTTTTTTTTTTTTTTTACTTTTTGCAGACAGCGTCTCAACTTGTTGCTCAGGTTGGTTTTGAACTCCTGGCCTCAAGCAATCCTTCCACCTTGGCTTCCCAAAGTGCTGGATTACAGGCATGAGTCATTATACCTGGCCCACCAGAACTTTAATGTCTTTAATTGGGCTCCATTAGCATGATATGAATCTCCTGAGACCATATGCTAAGCCCTTTTCAAGTCCCTTTCAGAGCCAGGAGTCCCCAGCCACTAAGATGCCAGAGTCATTGGCTCAGGGTGCCCCTTCAGTGCTATGTAAATGGCACATTCCTCCAACGCCATCTTGACTTTTAGGGTGGTCTGCTGGCGCAGGCCTGGTCCTCCTGAAGTCTGAAACTGTGTCCCATGTAGATGAAAGGCAGACCAAACACAGCTTTGGCAATGAGAAAGCCAGTTCAGCACCCACTCATGTTTCCCTAGTATAGGGAATAATGGAGGTCCCTCTGTCCTCTTAGGATTCATTCCTGTTGCATCAAGCTCACTTGATGTGAGGAAGTGGCTTAAGAAAATAATTTTAGCCAGGCACAGGGGCTCATACCTGTCATCCCAGCATTTTGGGAGGTGGAAGCAAGAGGATTGCCTGAGGTCAGGGGTTTGAGACCAGCCTGGGCAACTTGGTAAGACCTCATCTCTATAATAAATTAAAAAGTTAACCAGGTGTGGTAGCACTCGCCTGTGGTTCCAGCTATTTGGAAGGCTGAGGTGGAGGGAACACCTGAGCAGGTCAAGGTTGTGGTGGCTGTGAGCAGTGTGCCACTGTACTCCAGCCTGGGCAATAGATTAAGACTCTGACTCAAAAAAAAAAAAAAGAAAGAAAGAAAGAAAAGAAAATGGTTCTTAAGGTTTCCTCAGGATATAGTTCTTCTTCGCTTCCAACATTTGAAAGTTCAATGTGTTGGTTCCTAGGGCTGCTGTAGCCAATTACCACAAACTGTGTGGTTTCAAACCACAGCAATCTATTACCTCATGGCTCTAAAAGCCACACATCTGAAATGAGGGTATGGGAGGACTGTGCTCCCTCAGAGGCATTCAAGGATCCCCTTGGCCTATCCAGCTCTTGCGGATGTCCAGCATCCTGGGCTTGTGGCCCTATCACTCTGATCTCTACCTCCGACTTCATGTGCCCCACCCCCATCTGTGTGTCTCTCACTGTGTATCTCTTATAAGGACACTTGTTATTGGGTTTAGGCCCCACCAGACAGTGCAGGATGACCCCTTTGTCTCAGAATTCCTAGTGCCATCTTCCTGCAAACACTCTTTTTCCAAACAAGGTGACAAACATGGTCTCCGGGATTTGACATGGATGTCTTTTGGGGCTGTTGTTCCACTCACTACATGCAGCTTTGGATAGACGAATAGAAGGATGGCTTAGCATAACTTTTTCAGACATTCTTTTTGAGGTAATTACAGATTCACAGAGAAGTTGCAGAGTCCAGAAAGTTCCCTTTGCCGACCTCCCTGACAGTAACCGTCTGTTAACCGTCAGACAATATCATCATAACCAGAAACCTGATAGTCCAAACCACAGATTTGAGACACCATTTTATTCCTGAGGGCTCAAATTGAAGTCAGAGAGCCACCCCCTCCCCCGGCTGTGTGGCTTTGTGCAAGTTTTCAACCATTCTGAGCCTGGGGCTTTTTGTTTTCCACCTTCACAAAGGAGGGCCGTGAGAATGCTGGGCAGGCTGGTTGTGGAGATTAAATGAGGTGGCATGTATGAATGGAGCTCTGAGCAAGTGGCCTGCATGACAAGTGGTGTTATTCCTTTTAATAGATTAACACTGGGATGTAGAACACAGTGCAATTTTAGACCCCCTCCTCAGAAGGGTGTGGCGCTGCGATAGGAGGGTGTGTGGTGGTTTTGGAGTGAGCACCGGGCTGTGGATGTTTGGGCTCCATAGGCCTTGGGAGCAGGCGGTTCTCTTCTCTCCTCACTGATGGGAAAGCTACGGTATGGTTGCCCTAACCGACAGGCAGCTGTGCTCAGTCATCCTGTCCTCCTCACTGCAAATACCAAGCAGGATGGTGTAGTTAGAGCCCTAGCTTTTATTGTTATTGGAGTTCTTCCAACACTGGAATCTGCATAGGGAAATCATGAAGGTCATTAAGCAAATTTGGAGGCTCCTCTTCCTGTGGGAGAAGGTGGCAGGGAGCTGGCCCTGGGAGCTTCTCACGAGGGTATTTAAATATTCGGCCCCCACATCCCATTTCACAGTGTAACTCTCTCATGTTTTTCCCCCTAACATGGAGGGGAGGTTTGTTGCTACTTTAAATGGGGGATGGGGGAAGTTATTGAAACACTTCATTTGTGCTTCATTCACTGATCTGATTAAGGACTTTTCTCTGGAGCGGTAGAGAAATGGCTGGGACATTCTCTCCTGTTCCCACGGTTTAACTAACTCTGCTCAAGGCCCCTGCGCTAGAAGGTTCTTTGTTTAAATTCTTGCTGCCAGTTTTAGAGTGAGGTGTCAACTTCAGGAATGTTATACAGAACGAAAACTCACTTGCAGGAGATTGCACTGCTTAGAGCAGAAACAAATCATTCAAAGAGAATCAGACTCTAATTGGCCTTTCTTTAAAGTGGAGAGTTACCAGGTAAGGATTGTGTCGATAATTTTGTTGCAGATTTCTTTATTACACAGACTAATTTGATATTGTCCTGGGAAGCCGTCCCTTTGAATATTCAATAGCAGCAGCAATACACAGGGAGAGATGGTATTAGCAATATTATTTTTGCATAATTTATTCCCAGTGACAACCATCCTTGCTACACTTCATCAGACATTTATGGGTAGCCCGCTCAATGCTTCAAATCTCATTAAGCTATTTATTCATTGTAATGAATGGTTTTAATGCACTGCATTAAGGTTATGCCACACTGAACTGTTAAAAAAAATTCATCTTACCATACACATTTTAATATTTGCAGCTAAATTAACACCTTTATTACTGCCTCGATGGCTGAGTGGATACTATTTGCAGATCAGTCACACTTGTTCTTGCTTTGTCCCAGTTCTGGGCTGCTTCTTGATAGAGTTGTGATATCTCACAGAATGCATATCTGTGGACAGACACACTTCGCAAACATGATCCAGTTTGCATAAACTCCAGTAACTCAGGGGTTCCTGATTCAAGATCCCCCTCTCCTTTGGCACCTCCACCAACACCTGTCATTCTGTAAACCCTCCTGTGCTTTCCTCCCACCTATTCTACACCCCCCCACCCTGCGTCCTTCAAGATGTCGTTGGCAAGTTGCACTGACAGGAAGATAATATCTTTCAGGAGGATGGAAGGCAGTTCTAATAAAAAGCTGTCATTCACAAATCCAGGCCCACTGTCACACGATATGCATTTTAAAGACCATATGAACTGTTAAACGGCTCAATATGGCAGCCCGCCTGGTTATTGCAACTTGGAGATCTTTCCCAGTGCAGAAAGAGGCTGCGGGCTTATCGCGGTTTTGGTAAATGAAGGGTTTGAGGTTCTACAAAGAAATATGTCATTTGTGCTCTGCTGTATCAGAATTATTTCTCCTGCACCTGCCTGAGAAGTCCTCGGAAATGCTCACCCCTCACACAGGGAAGATGCGGGAAAACGTATATGAACTAAAATCACGGTGGTATCATCCATTAAAATCTAGCAAATATTTGAAAACTACAAGCTGTGCAGTGTGACACCGTCACCATCTGCATTCGGCAGATGGAAATTCAGGGTGTTATTTTGCATGGGGAAGGTCACTGGTCCCATGATGGAACATGTACTTTTGAGACGAAGGAAGCAGGGGAGGACTGGCTCACCCAGCCTCTGCAGAGCAATGATCTGAAGTGAGGCTTGGGACTCCCACATGCTCCCAGCTCCTCTTCCAAAGTAGCAGTCCAGCGCTCTGCCCTGGAAGGCCACTGGGACGTCTGGGATTGACTCTCAATACAAGTCCTTGCTTATTTTTATAGATGATATCACCAGGGCCCAATCAGGGACTCAAGTTCTGAAATTTAAGGGAGAAAAATAAGTTCTTTGGGAGAAAGCAAATGCAGAAAATCATAGACAATTATTTTGGGCTTGTTTTAGACTGTGCGGAAATAATTAGTTCATCACACACAACCTAGTGGTTTACGATAAACAAAAACATCCACTTAGCAAAAAAATATTTTCAGCTTTGGAAGAGAATAAAGGTAATGAAGAAAGAGCATGCTTCATGTTTCCCATTCCTGTGTGCCTTGACTCTTCTCAGGATACCTTGAAACTCAGAGCCAAAACTACGCAAGTCCCCAAGAGCTGTTGCTTTGGGGCTCGGCTGCAGGATGTGCCCAGTGCAAAGGCCTGAGCCATCCATTAACTCCATTAACTCACCCAAAAGGATGCAAGTTATCGACTTTGTCCCCCCAATTTGGCCCTTACATAATTTAATAACAGGGAAAAACTTTAATTTGATGATGTCTTTCAGAGAACTGTTCAAAGAAAAATCTCTGCAGTAAGTAGAAATACGTAATAGAAAGAATGTCTGATACCTGTGGTATGATGTTTCATTTCACTAAAGGCTTAAATATAAAACTAAGAAATGAGCACTAGAAACAGAATTTACTTGGTGCTTATTAACTGTCTCGATACCTAATAGAATGTTCTAGCTCAGTGTCTCCGACTCGTTGTGGGAGGATGGGGGACAGGAGGCCGGGGTCATGATTTCATCAGGACCGTAAAAAGAATGACATTTAGCTGGACTTGGTGGCTCAGCCTGTAGTCCCGCGCTTTGGGAGGCCGAGGTGAGTGAATTGCCTGAGCCTGAGAGTTCGAGACCCGCCTGGGCAACTTGGCAAGACCTCATCTCTACAATAAATCAAAAATTAGCCAGGCGTGGTAGCACACGCCTGTGGTTCCAGCTACTTGGAAGGCTGAGGCGGAAGGATTGCTGGAGCCCAGCAGGTCAAGGCTGCGGTGGCCGGGAGCGGCCACTGCACTCCAATCTGAGTGATAGAGTGAGACTCCAACTCAAAAAAAAAAAAGAATGACATATTCACATGCTGATGGAGACCATGGGGAGGGCAGGCCAGTCACCAGGGGGTGGGCCTCCCCATGAGCAGGTGTCACTGGTGTCTTTACCAGTGTCTTGAAGCGGCAAAAGGAAGTGACAGACTCTGTTGGTTTCCCAGGGTTGTTGTGACAAATTACCACAAACTCAGGGGCTTAAAGCAGCAGGGATTTATTTTCTCTCCCAGTTCTAGAGACCAGGAGTCTGAACTCCAAGTGTGAACAGGACCACGTTCCCTCTGATGCTCTGCGGGAACATCCACCTGCCTCTTCCAGCTTCTGGCAGCTTCAGGCATCTTTGACTCCAGTTTCTGTCTCTGTCTTCCTGTTTCTCTGTGACTTTCTCTGCTGTTAAAATGACACCTGTCGTTGAAGTTAGGGCCCACCTGAGTTCAGGATGTTGTCATCTCAAGATCCTTAGTATAATTGCATTGGCATAGACCATTTTTCCAAATAAGTTCACATTCACAGGTAACCAGGGTTAGGAAGTGGACATATCTTTTTGAGGGATCCAAGTCAACTCACTACACAATTTTAAAAAGGGTCAGTAAGTGTCCTGGGTGGGAATATTAGGTCTGACACCAAGAGGAACTATGAGTTTGAAGTCAAGGTCTCCCCACTGAGCATGGTGTCACAGAGTCAGTGTGGTGCCATGGGGTCAGGGAGGTTGACTTACCTGGCTCTGCCTTCCTAAAGGGCCTCACTGAGATTCTTTTACCTCTGAAATGTATATGTCTCACTGCAGATCTAGGTACTATTAGGGTGCCTTAAGCCAACATGTCAGGAGGACACAGCACAGTGCCCAGCACATGTCTGAGGACATCTTTGCATCCTCATTGTCTCGTGACTTCAGGAAGCACAGGGCTGTGAGCTAGTGGCTACTAGAGGGCTTCATGAGCAAGGCCAGAGCCAGCCACAGAGTAAGACAGGTGTGGCCCTGGTGTCCACAGGATGTGGCGCTAGGAAGGGCCCCAGCTGAGAGTGTCCTGGCTAGGGTTGCTGAAGAGGTGGCATCTTACCCAAGCCCCAGAAGAACAGAGGAGTGCCACACCCCCATATTGGAATCTGGTGTTCACTGTACTATTGTCATCTAGAAGCTAGGGGCTGACCTGGACATGTGTGACTTATCCTTCAGAGTACAGACACTCTGAACATCTGTCCAGACATCTTACCACTTCTTATTCCACCCTTTGTGTCTTGTAACCTTTTCTTTCTAATCTCTTTGTCTCTATTCCACTCTAAAAAATTTCTTCTGACCTGCCTTCCAGTTCACCAAGTCTCTCTTCAGCAGTATCAGCTCAACTATTAATCCCACCTATTAAGTTTTTGATTGCAATATCTATGTGTTTCACTTTTGGGGATTCTCTTGGGTTCATTTTCAGCATTTTAAAAATAGTTTCCTGTTCTTTGCAGATATTTTCAAGCTCATTAAACAAATCTCAAATATAATACATATATTTCACAATCCAAGTCTGATCACTCTCAGTTCTGATCCTTGCAGTTCTGTTTTTGTCTGAGATTTCTACTTGTTCTAGCTCACAGCACCTTGACACCTTGCACAATCATTGAGCTATGTTTAACTCTGAGCTGCTCATTTTCTGTGGTCTATAACCACAGAAAGGCCTGCAGTGAGGATGTGTGTCTCCAGAGAGGTTTTGCACTGGTCATTACCAGATGGCAGGGGCCACTGTCAGTTTGAGAACATTTTAAACTGAGTTCCGACCTTGGGGTTTTGCTGGCAGAAGGGATGCTCCCAGAAGTGATGGGTTTGTCCTGCATCCTCTCAAACAGTACTCCTACCCCTATGCTCCACTAAGCGGCCTTCCCAGAAGCTTCTGGAAGTGTCAGGAGGAGGGCCCTGGATGTAACCTGATTCTGAGGATGTGCACTTTGAAGTAGCAGTGTTCTGGACTAGGTGTTCTCTAGGAGACTGTCTACCAGAACAGGCCCTGGCCTTGTCTTCTTTCCCCACAACCAACCCTCCTCTTTTCCTTGCAAGGCTGTGATGATTGAGTGCTCAGATCACCAGGCTGGCAAGTCCCCCAGGGCAAAAACCAGCTGAATCCAGCATGCCAGTGGCTTGGGGGCCTGCCCCACCATGTTCCCACTTGCATCGTGGGCCATGCCCACAGTGATTGTTTTCTGCTATCCTGCCTCCCCTCCCCTGCCATCCTCTGTTGCCATCCACATGTGGCCATGTTGGCCATCGGCCCGCCACATATCAGGTTCGCAGCCTCGGGGATGTCACAGAGGCTGTTTCCACTGGCTAGACTCATCATCTCTTTTCCTCCTCCCAGCTGTACCCCCATTCTCATCCTACCTACCTGTACCCCCATTCTCATCTCAGCATAAGTGTCAACTCCTCAAAGAGCCCCTGGCTACCCAGGCTTCACAGATCCCTGGATGTCTGAACTTGGCATTTGCTACACATATTGAATCTGTCATCACAGCAACACTTGGGTAAGGATTTAACGTCTGACTCCAAGTAGGAGGAGGGCTTCAGGAGGTGGGGCAGTGCTGTTCTGGCCCATGGGGATGCCCATGGGTATTCCTCCTGTTGTCAACTGCGTGGCCATTGTCTGGGAACAGAGCCTTGCCTAGTGGCCTGAGCTGTCTGATGGTGGGGGTGGCAGTGGGGGTGGGGTTCCTCACTATTCGTCTTTCCTGAAAGAGTAAACCAAGTCCACAGACCTTTGTAGTGGGCGGAGGTCCCGGCTACCATGTATGACGTGCCCCGAGCCGCGGCCTGGCCAGTACCTGGCCTCACAACTCCCGGAAGGAGGCCTTAGGTTTCCTCCAGAGGAGCCTACTTGGATGCAGACAGCAGAGCCCAGGATGCATCTGGGAGACATGATGCCTCCCTGTGGGTAACAGACACTGAGTAACTGGAGTCTGGTTTACAGCTGCCCACCTGGGTGAACCAGCTTCTCCCTGATGGTGGTTCTCTCTCCTGCCCCCAGCCTCCCCGTGGAGGCCCTGGCCTTGCTGAACTGACCGTGGCTCTTCCTTCTCAAGGAATAATGGCGACAGGGTCTCACAGTCTTTGACAGGCAGACGGAGTCAGTGTGGTGCTGTGGGGTCAGGGAGGCTGGCTTACCTGGCTCTGCCTTCCTGAAGGACCTCACGGAGATTCTTTTACCTCTGAAATATGTATGTCTCACTGCAGATCTTGGAGCTGTTAGGGTGCCTTGAGCCAACGTGGTAGGAGAACACAGCACAGCAGCCAGCACACGACCAAGGACACCATTGCATCCTCAGTGTCTCATGACTTCAGGAAGCACAGGGCTGTTAACCAGTGGCTACAAGAAGGCTTCATGAGTGAGGTCAGAGCCGGCCGCAGGGTAAGATGAGTGAGGCCCTGGTATCCAGAGGAGGCCGTGCTGGAAGGGACCCAAGACCATGCTTTCAAGGCACCCATGCTCTCCTGTTACCCATGTGCCATGTCACTGAGATGAGTTTGTGTGACTGGATTTCACTCTTGCTAAATGTTGCCATTTTGCAAAAAAAAAAAAAAAGTAAAATATTTTCACAAGTAGGAGAAAAAAATCCTGCAGTTCAAAATGATAAAAGGTAAAAGGTGCCTGGCAAGTTCTCATCTCCAAGCCCTATTTGTGGTAACCCCCTAAGATAACACACACACAGACACACAGGAACACACATATGCACACATGCAGACAAACACAAAACATAGAAACACACACAGACACACATACACAGAAACACACATGCAGATATATACAGGCACAGAAACACAGAAACATACAGAGACAAATATACAGAAAATACACAGAATATACAGACAAATACACAGAAAAATATACAGACACACACAGGCACACAAGCACACATAACAGAGAAGCAAACATATAGACACAGAAACACAAATACAGACATCAACACAAAACACAGAAACACACATGCAGACACAGATATACACATACACACATGCAGACTTGCAAACACATACACAGACACACACATGCACATCCTGTGTTGGCTGGTGCTTGACATATAATTAATCGTAGCTCTTGGCTCATGGCATACTCTTGCCAAGGGTCCATGCAGGCCTGTCTTTTAAGAATGAACTTCTGCTGGGCTCGGTGGCTCAACCTGTAATCCCGCACCGTTGGGAGGCTGAGGTGAGTGGATTGCCTGAGTCCGTGGGTTCGAGACCCGCCTGGGCAGCAAGACCTCATCTCTACAATAAATCAAAAAATTAGCCGGGCGTGGTCGCGCATGCCTATAATTCCGGCTACTTAGAAGGCTGAGGTGGAAGGATCGCCGAAGGCCAGCGGGTCGAAGCTGCGGTGGCCGGGAGCAGCCACTGCACTCCAGTCTAGGCGCAGAGTGAGACTCCAACTCAAAAAAAAAAAAAAAAAAAAGAATGAGCTTCTAATAGTACCCTTATGAGGCCATCCCCTGGTGAAAGCAGGAGTGTAGACAAGCCCTTGCACACTCCAGTGTGGCCCTTCCCGTACTTCTCTGATGCCCCCAGCACCTCCCTCCCCATCACCACCAAGTTACTACTTGCTTCCCTGCTTTGCTTTCTAATGTAATTTCACCACATCTATATGTTGGTTGTTTTCATTGTAATACATGGGTTTCCTTATCTCTCGTCTCTGGGCACTTCCCTGGTTTTTATTTGAAATGAGGTGGATAAGACTTACTAAGCAACTGTTTTTTCCATCATACAGCATCCCCCTGTGTGAATTCCTCAGTTTCCCCATCCTGCAGTGTGTGGGCAGCAAGCTTTACCCTATGTCTCTGCGACTGACCTGTGTATAATCCACGTTTTGTGGGCGCCCAGGCAAGAGCATTTGTTTGGGTGAATGCCAAGGCACTCACACGTGTGGCACATGGTGATCACACCTGGATGATCTCCAGAGTGGACCAGAGATCTCCGAGCCACTGCCTTCCTAGAGGTGCCTGGCCGACTTTGCTGTACCCTCCAGTGGGTGCAGGGGACACTGGGCCTGCAGTTTGCATTTTCCCGATAGCATGTGGAGCCTGAGTTGCCTCGTCTATGTCAGTGGCCACGAGTATTGCCTGCAACACTCCTGCTCGTGTCTCCTGCTGCTTTCTTCTTGGTTCACGTTTTAAAAACAGCTAGATTGTACTATATACAGTCCTACAATTTTATTTTTATATCAGTTATGTATTTATTTTTATAGAGACAAAGTGTCAGTATGTTGCCAGACTGGTCTTGAACTCCTGGCCTCAAGCAATCCTGCTGCCTCAGCCTCCCAAAATGCTGAGACTAGGCACATATCACCATGCCCAGCTAATGTTTTAAAATTGTTTTTGTAGAGATGAGGTCTTGCTAGGTTTCCCAGACTGGTCTTGAACTCCTGGCCTTAAGCAATCCTCCCAATTTGACCTCCCAGAATGCTGGGACTACAGGCACAGCTAATTTTTAAAATTTTTTTGTAGAGACAGGGTCTCGCTAGGTTGCCCAGACTGGTCTTGAACTCCTGGCCTCAAGCAGTCCTCCTGATTTGGCCTCCCAAAATGCTCAGATTATAGGTGCCAGCCATTGCACCTGGCCTACAACTTGATTTTTCAGTGTATCACAGACAATGGATGTTGGCTATGTGTGTGTGTGTGTCTATGTGTCTTCAGACACACATAAACATATATACAGGCACACATAAATGTGTTACATTTTTATTGTCTGCTTTTTTCATTTAAAACATCTCCTGGAGCTGTGTCCTGAAGACAAAATAGATCCAAAACATAATTATCATTATTCCATTGTGTGAGCGTGACATACTATATTTGACTAATCCCTTGTATTCTGTTTCGATTTTTCACAATTATAAACTGCTTTGGGATAAACATCCTTGAAGTTAAATCTTTTTACATTTGAATTTTTCTCTCCTTAGGAGATATTTTAAGTAATAGATGTGTGGAGTCAAAGGACCTACTTTAAAAGCTTCCTTTCATGTGTGCCTAAACTGATCAAGGCTCTCTGTCTTCTGAATAAACAGATAGCTAGACTGGCAGAAGTCTGTCAGCCCGCAGTCTTCAGGCCTAGGCTGTGGCTGTGACCCATGTGGCATTTTGCAGAGGCTGTGGCGGGGGTTTCACTTTCTCTGTCTCCTCAGCCTTTGGTGGCTCATTCTTCCCTTAGTTCCTGGTTGTTCCACCTTGGTCACTTGGGTGGCCTGTGCCCAGTCTCCTTTGTCTCATGTTCTCATTCCTTCTGGGCACTTCTCAGCCCTTTTCCTGACTCCTAAATATCTGTTGATCCCCCTGGTTACAGACATCATCCCTAGTACAAGTGAGCATGCCTGTCTGTCTACTGCAGTGTCTCTCATACCTGGCTTCGATGCCCAGCACATAGTAGATGCTGCCAGTAGTTGAATGGATATATAGTTGGATTTGGAGAAAAGATTGGAAGAACATCTTCCAGCATGTTGGTGGTAGTTATGTAGACCAGTGCTTCTCAGCTGGGCCTGGGACTCTTGGTGATGTCTGGAGATAGGTTTGGTTATCACACAGGGTGTCAGGACAATTGTCTTCTAGCTCGTGGGGGTCAAGGGCACGTCTGACTGTGTGACCATACACAGGCAGTCCCCTCACAAAGAATGCTCCAGCCTGAGATGTCAGTAGTGCCAAGTTCAAGAAACACGAAGCTAGATCACGGGAAAGCTAATTTTCTTCCTTTTCTTTGTATCACCTCCCCAATTTCTCTGAAATAATTTTGTAGTGTAAAAAAATGACTTATTAGAGAGGCATTGTTAATTAATACAAGCCAGGAACACAGATGCAGCCCCAGGCAGTGACCTGACTCCGGCACACTTCTCCTGCCTGCTAGCTTTTGTCCCACGTGGGGAAATTTTTGGTGCCAGCTTGAAGGTTTTTACGTGTCCTCAGGCCTCAGAGCACTTGGAAACTCAAAGACTGTTCTAGAAAACACCCCTGAGATGTACTCACCCAGTGGTCTGCTGAGTAAGTGAGCTCAGGAGCTAGTTATCGACTCACAGGGATAGAATTGGCATCATTTAGGGAGAGGGGCTGAGTGCTGTGTCAAGAGTCTTGGAAGCCATCTGGGCTGACCTGGATTGGGCAGGGGCTCACCAATCACATTTGATATGACATCTGCAACAGGAGGAAGGTCTGGGACAGTAGGTCGTCATGGGTGACCTGCTCTCCAGGGTACTTCCTACTGTGGATGGAAATGGCCACCGCCCAACCCCTTCTGAACGGCCTTATTGGACTGAGGGACATGGCCCCACCAGCCCACACGCCACTCACAGAGCCTTCGAGAAAAACTCCGTGTGAGGTAAGGGCTGGCAGTTATCTACATAGAGGCCCTTTCTTGGTGGCAGAGACTGTAGTCCTGTTGGTTTTATCTCCTGTGGGGACACCTCCTGGTCCCCATGTACCTATGCCTAGTTAGCAAGACAAACTGGCCCAGCTTTCTCCTCCTCCTGCAGGGATGTCAGCAGAATCATCCTTAGGGACAGCAGTGGGGCACTGATGCTTCTGTGTTGGTGGACAAGAAAGAACAGTGTGGGGACAACGTCTGTCCCTAATTACCCTCCCTGCGTCCAATTTGCCAGCACGGTGTGCTTTCCTGAGGCATGCCCTTGGGTCCACACAGCCTGTGGCGGGGACTGCATCTCGAAGGGCTGTAGTATTCTGGGAATTTATTTCCCTCTGAGCCTTCCCATTCCTGCAGTTGGCAGAAGGGTGGTGATGGGCAGAGGGAGGAGGACGTCCTGTAACTCTGCTCTGAGATCTTCCAGGGAAGTTGGGTGGAGGGGCCTGGCTACTTCTTGGCCTGTGCCAGGCCTCGCCGGCAGTGAGAGTGCTGTCCCAACCCTTGTCATGCCCTAGGTCCCAAGGCCAGGGTTGAGGTCCTGAGGGTTGGGGTGAGTGTGGCTTTCAGCACTGGGAATTTTCCAGAACCTAGTGATGTTGCTCAGCCTGTGTTGCAGGATTTGAACCCAGGAATGAGACACAGAAACAGCTCTGCCTTTCCAAGGTGCCTTCCAGCTGTTTAACATGGAATTTGAGTGACCCCAAAACAGGGATCCAGACTTGCTCCCTACAGGCTGGGAAGAGACAGAAACCCTCGGTGGAGTCTTGCCCAAGAGAGGGTTTCGCTGTCGGGATCCTCGCGGCAGCTGAGGCTCTTCCTGAAACCCTTTGGGAACCAACACGGCCCAGCCTGCGCCGTCACAGGCAGTCTCCGGACGGCCCGTGTGAGATCCGGCATGATTTTCCAGAGAACTGAGCTCCCTGATTATTAAAATTAACCTTTTTTAATAACAAAAATGATATCGTCCATTGAAGTAGGGCTGGATTTATCTTGTGACAGTGCTTGTCACGGTCTTGAGTATTTATTGAGTAGTTTTAAAAGTTCATTAAACTCAAGAGATTAAATATTGCCCCAAGCAGTGTCCCATAAAGGGGAAATATGGTCCTATTACTTGGTAAAATGTTGTGCTATGTTGTTAATTTAACTCCCTTGAGTTCTCATCTTCTGATTCAAAAGACATTTTCCCGTGCTGTTAAATTTGACATTTTCAAAGAACCTCGGACTGTTTCTCACAGCATTCGCCAGAAACACAGCACTGCACATTTATTTTGCGGAGGGGCTGGAAACACCAACCCCCCACATTGCTCTAGAAATGTCACATGCATTAGTCTTCCATTAGCCCAACCACCATTCTCTGTGTCTCCTCACTTAGTAATAGCCAGTTGACTAACACAGAGCCTCCCCAGTCGGGGAGGGGACATGGATGCCCTGACATCACAGGGGCAGCTGGGCCTCTTGCCTCTCATCACTGGGGGCTCCATGAGTACGAGACATGGGGACAGGGCCATACCTGCCACCTGTGGGGCCCCTGCTATGATGAGTGCTGCTTATTTTCTCCTAATTTCCTACTGCGTCAATTTCCTACTGCGTGGGTTCCACGGAATCTCTATGGGAACAACTTTTTTATTATCTCACTTGACATGAGTGCTGTCATGTGCTTTATACAAAGAACTCCTGGTGACCTGGACTGCACTGCTTAGTTGTCAGGTGTGAGTCGCCTGAGGGCAGGACCAAGCCTTCCCCTTAAGGTGAGGCTGTCCTATGGGAGTGGTCCCACATACTGAGGAGGAAAGGAAAACCACGTGTGGTCTCCCCATGGTACGGGGGCTGTAGGAACAGGGTCCCCCTCACCCATGTCTTGTGTGTGTATGAGAGACCACCCACCCCTCAGATGTTGAGGACCACCAGGGATGGGTGAGATTAGACCTGGATGCTGATGCCAGAAAGGGGCACCCTGGACCATGAAGGTCTTCCCGGGATTCTGCATGAGGGCCCATCCCAGGGTCTTCACCATGCACACTTGGGATAGTGAACATGCGTGGAGCAGCTGTCCTGATGAGGCCTGCTGGGGGCTCACAGTGCCACTGATGAGTAACAGACTCAATGCGTGGTCATCACGGCACAGAGTCTGGAAGGAGACCTTCTGGCTGCATGGCCAGCTCACCGCATACCTTTCTCCCATGTCCTGTCAGGAGAATAAGATGCATGGCTGGCAGGTTTTGGTGAGGTTTAAATGAGATGGTGTGTATCAAGAGGGAGACTTTGCCAGAGATACGTGCTCAGTTATAACACCAGCACCACGGGTAACGAGCAGCAAATGCCAACATGCATGACAGCCTCGTCTTGTACAGGGCAGTGATCCAAGCAACACTTTAGCTCATACAACATTCAGAGTAGTGTAGATGCTCTCACAATATCCACAATCGGGGAATGTCAGGTACAGAGAGGTAAAGCAACTTGTGTAAGGCCACACAGCTAGGAAGCAGCAGAGGCTGGATTCGAACCTGGGCTGTCCAGACCTGGAGAATGGATAGTAAAGCAATGAACTATCATGCTGTAGGATGCCACTCTCAAGGAGCATCTGCCACTTCTGCCTTCATCACCAAGACAGACATGCCACAGGGTTCTCATCTTCTTCTGTAAAATGGGTCTGAAATGACCCTTGGGAAGAGCGTGTGCTTCGTAAGTGTTGGCCACCTCATTACACATCCTGCCATTGTCATCACAATGATAACAGTGGTTGCTACATGTTATATCTTGCTAACAGTCTAACAACACTGTGTGCACACGTCACGTATACACCAAAGTCAAATACATACACCACTGCATTGTTGTTATTCACCTAGAGCTGGGCCGTGGTTGTGGGTGTGTGAGGGAACGAAGGAGATCAACCTGAACCTGGAGGAATTTGCAGGCAATGCTGCTTCATGTTTGGCATTCTGCCAGCCGCCCTGAGAGAATGTTCCCCTCTAAGGCCATACCCCAGGCCTTTAACCTGAGTCTAGTGGTGCTCATGGTATACTTTTTAATACTTCTTAAATCTTTAAACTCTGTGAAAATTGTTTTAATAAAAATATTTAAGTGAGAAAAGACTAGGAAATCCTGACAAGGGATTTCCTCCAGAGAATGTTTCCTGGGGAGGACAGGGGAGGCAGGAGTGTGGCCCCAGGAGGCTGTCATGGTCCTCATCCCTGTTGGAGTGATGTCCCACACTGGGCTAGCATTGGGAACCTCCACCAGTTCCACTCAGTTTCTGTCTTCTGTACCTGGGCCTTGTGCTTCCTAAACACTTATTTTTTTAAACCAGAGACTTTTGAGGCTCTGCCCAAGGTGACCTAGAATCACCTTGATGAGCCAGCAAGACTGAACTTGAAACCCGAGTCTTATTCCTGGGTATGGTCCCGATATCACCCCAAAGTGTTAACATATTAAATATAACTGTGTAGGTGACACAGCAGTTTTTGTTAAGAGAGGAATTCCCCCTGAGGAAGGACCCCTGTCCTGTCCACGGCTGAGTCACCTGTGCCCCCGCCTGCCCTAGGAAAGGACCTCTGGGTAAACAAACAAATGAGTCAAAGCCATTGATGGTCTCCTCGCATGCCTTGAAGTCTAAGAACTGTGTCCCTGAAATGGTGCTTCCAGGCTTGGCTATATTTCACTTGCTGTTTGTATGTGCACAGGTAGTCCCCAACAGGGACTGTTCTGGTTTGGAGGCCTGCCTTGCTGGATGGAGCAAGAAGGCCCTGACCGGATGCCACGTGTGCCCAGAAACTGCGGGGCCAGCTCTGTCTGTGTTCCTGTGTGGAGCAGGACTGGCAGGAGTGGGGCTTAGAAGGCTCTCCTTCCTCGACACACACTTGTTTGCAGAGACTGGTGTTCTCACATTAGCATCAAGTGCGCGTCCAAGCGTATCAGTCTTGTTATTTATCTTGGAATTGATCATGTACCTCCAAAGATTTTCAGCTTTAAATATTTACAGAGGCCTGATTTTGCATGATGATAGATTTGCATCCTAGATTTTTGCAGTTCGGGCATGGGAGAGATGAGGTTCTTAGGAGGGCTGTTTACAACAACAAAAAATGCAGACTGCGTGCTTGAGCTGTGTCACCTGTGGAGGGGGCTGGGTGGGCTCTGTGGTCTCTCCGGACAGATGGAACCAGACGGACAGTGTGTGTGCAGAAAGACAGAGATTTGTTTTAAGGGGAGGGTCAGACTCAAGTTACTGCCATTAGGAGGCAGGGCCCGCCTGTGGTCACCCCAACAAGCGTGGCCACCTTTCCTGTGGGACCTCTACATGGTACCCAGGTCTCCTCCTATAGTTTTCACCCAGAATTTAAAAAATGCAATTGTAAACCCACATCCCCCATAAGTGGCTCGTGAACCTTTGAGAGGGCAGGGGCCATTACTTTTAATTCAGCAATGAAAAGTGCCTGAAAAATGCTTCCAGGCTTGACTGTATTTCCATTGCTGTTTTTATGCACACGGGCAGTCCCCAGCAGGGACATCTCTGGTTTGGGAGGCCTGCCTTGCTGGATAGAGCAGGAAGGCACTGACCAGATGCCGCATGCGCCCAAGAACCACGGGGCTGGCTCTCTCTACATGCCCACGTGGAACAGGACTAGCAGGAGTGGGGCTTAGAAGGCCCTCCTTTCTCGGCACTTACTTATTTGCAGAGACTGGTGTGTTCACATTAGCATCGAGTGTGCATCCCAGCATATCAGTCTTGTTATTTATCTTGGAATTGATCATGTACCTCCAGGCCTCAGTCACAGTTTGTGCCTTGGACTGAGCAGAAATCACCCAAGACATTTTGTTTTAAACGCCAAAGAGCCACGCCCACAATATCATCATCACAACCACTCTGCCAGGGGCTGTGGAGAATGCTGGACGGCACCTCTGTTGTTTGCAAATGCGAGAAATGCAGCTCATGCTGGTGCAACTAGAGAGAAGGTTTCCTCACATACCTTGAAGAGCAAGGGTAGCTGGCTTCAGATGTGACTAGATCCAGGGATTCAGATGCCTGCCTCGTGAACACATTCCCTCACTTAGAGGGTATCGCGACCTATTGTGACCTTGTAGATGCCCAGCCTCTTCATGTAGCAGCAGCAGAAATGTCACTCTGTCCATCTGGGTTGGGACAGGATACCATCCACCTTGTATAAATTCTATGGCCAGGGGCCCAAGCACAAGGGTAGGCATCTGATGCTGGGCACTGCTAGTGGGGGGAGGAAGGAAAGTGGACAGGGTCACACAGCCACTTATCAGGTACCATGTTTACCACCGGAGGAAGAGAGGACTCGCTAGAAGCCATTACCTCACCCACATGAAGTTTACTTATGTGACAAATCCTCACATGGATCCTACAACTCTAAAATAAATAAACAAATACAATCTTTGGTCATGGGCTAAAGACAGACTGGGTTACAGACCCACAGCTGGGCCCAGGTGTGAGTGGAGGGTCAGCCCTGCCATAACTTCCTAATGGTGAATGTCCTTCACTATCTTATTCACACCTATCATGGGAGGCTAGCATGTGGCTACTCAGATGTTGTTTGTGGAGTCTTGGAGGCTTCTCTGCATGACTTTTGTCCCAGTCACTCACCTATGTAATGCATAACAAGGGATATTTGCATGGCACTTTTGTCTTTGTTTTTGTTTTTTTTTTTTAAGAGTCGCACTCTGTCACTCAAGCTGGAGTGCAGTGGCACGATCATACCTACCCCAGCCTCAACCTCTTGGGCCTAGGCGAACCTTCTGCCTCAACTTTCTAAGTAACTGAGACTACAGGCATGCAACACCACACCTGGCTAATTTTCTTTTTTTGAGTTGGAGTCTCACTCTGTCGCCCAGACTGGAGTGCAGTGGCCGCTCCCGGCCACCGCAGCCTCGACCTGCTGGGCTCCAGCTATCCTTGCACCTCAGCCTTCCAAGTAGCCGGAATTATAGGCATGCGCTACCACGCCCGGCTGATTTGTTGATTTATTGTAGAGATGAGTCTCGCTGCCCAGGCGGGTCTCGAACCTGCGGGCTCAGGCAATCCACTCACCTCAGCCTCCCAAAGGCGCGGGATTACAGGCTGAGCCACCGAGCCTGGCTTAATTTTTTGATGTATTATAGAGACAAGGTCTTGCCAAGTTGCCCAGGCTGGTCTCGAACCCCTGGGTTCAGGCAATCCTCTCATCTCCACCTCCAAAAGTGCTGAGGTAACAGGTGTGAGCCACTGCACCTAGCCAGCCTGTCTTAAAGCATATATAGTCGTCACTCCATATCCATGGGGTCTGGTTCCAAGCCCTTCTGTGGATACTCACAACCGCATATGCTCATGTTCCTGATACAAAACGGCATAGTGTTTGCATGCAACCTACACACATCCTTCCGTGTGCTATAAATCATTCCTTGTGATACCTAGAACAATGCGAGTGCCACGTAAATAGTTGTTATACTATATTGTTTAGGGAATAATGACAAAAAAAAACTGTCCGTATATATTCAGTAGAGACCCAACTTAAAACATTTCTTTTTCAATCTGCAGTTGGTCAAAGCCTCAGATACAGAGCTCACAGTTACAGAGAGCGCACTCTACTTATGCATCACCTCACCTGAAGTAGGTGTCTGGCCACTCTACAGGTTAAGAAACAGAATGGTGGAGTGGCCTTCCCTTCCATGGTGGAGTTCGTGGGGTGAAGTCCATTTCCCCTGTCTTCCTTTTACAGACTCACAGATTTACTTGGAAAAGACAACTACCCACTCCCTTATAGCTGATGTCACTACATGACTAAGTACTGACCAGTGCAGTGAAGTGCGACTTTCTCCTGGGACTTCTGGAAAGTTGATCTTGCAACCTTTCCCTTCCGTCTCCCTTGGCCCCATTATCCCTTTCTCCTTTTTCCTGTGTGGGATATGGAAGTGGTGGCTGGAGGTCCAGCAGCCACCTTGGACCATGAGTTGACCTTGAAGATAAAAACCACAGCATGAAAAACAGGTGATTGGGTCTTGGTCTCCGCCATCCCCCCAGCCACGATAATCCCCCCAGATGGCCAACGTCTGGCCTTCTTTTACAAATAACACCTTTATGAGTGTGAGGGAGTTTCAGTGGGGGCACTTGAAACTCATCCTAGCACAGTGATTCGTCCTCAATCACTGTTATGTTTTCTGGGCATGATGCATTTGGGGGCAGGAGTGGTCCTGAGTCCAGGGGTGGCTTTGCTTCTCTTGAGTGGGCATCATGCCCTGAGACCTGCAGTCACCTCTTAAGGGATCAGGACATGCTGGAACGTGGCCATGCTGTGACTTTCCTCTCTGCTGTCAGAGCGATAACACACATCAGATAATCCCATGGGCAGTGCCATGTATGGAACCAGAGGAAGAACTTTCTAGAAGAAGCAATTGGGTTTTGGCTCTTCGTTTGCTCTTTGCTCGCTTGGTGTCTTCTGAGGGTCTCTTGACATGACCCTGGGGGTGGGCTTTGTGGGGACAACAGATGAGTCTGTCTTATCTGATGCTGAATCCAGGCAGAGAGGATGGGGATCCAGGGTCAAAGGGATATTGGCAAATCAGGCAGGCATTCTGGCCCTTTGGGATCTTGAAACCCTGGAAGCGAAGTGCAAGGTCTTGTCTCCAAATGATGACTTGGAAGGAAGAGTCTGATCTCTTCCAAACCGAGGACTTAGGGTCTCTCAAACCAAGGACTTGGGGTTTACGTGACAGAGAACACATATGATCTCCAGAGACCAGCATGTGATTCCGTGGCTCAATTACAGGAATTTTTTTTTTTTTTTTTTTTTTGCCAGACCTAGTCTAAATATTTGCTATGAAGAGGACCTTGAGGGAGCTGAGATGCTCGGGTTGTATTTATACTTCACCCCAGAGTTCCTTTCCCCTCTGTCACAGATGTGAGCATATTAACCAGTTCAAAATGAACACCAGGGACAAGGGCCATGGCGGCAGTGCGTGGCTGTACCACAGAGACCCCAGGAGCAGCTTTCTTGGTTTTTATTTTTACTTTACAAGACACAAGAAGATTGTGGCCCCTAAAATCACAAATGGGCACCTGGGTCCGCCTCTAGGGCTAAGCTGCCTCACCCCACTGTAAAGCAGCAGTGCCACAGTGGACAGGAGCTTTCTAGAACGTTCAATAAAGGATGTACATCTCCTCACATGATTGGTATGAAAGCAGCACGCTATTTCATGGACAAAAGAGATCCAGAAATCGCTGCTCAGGAAAGAAGCAGGGGAGCAAGCTGGGCAGTAACCTCTGAGAAGCTGAAGTGGATCTGCTGGGCATCCTGGAAAGAAAGGCAAGTCCAAGGTGAGGCTGGGGAACCCCTTTAAGCCTGCTCACAAGGACCCTGAAACAAAATCGGCCCCAAATGTGCTTAAATCCATGTATTCACAACACCCGTGAAAACAAGGCAGCTTTTTCTTAACAATGTTTTCCCTAGGAAAAACAAAATACCCTCACACACAATCCCCGAAGCCCTGGATGCTTGGCGTTTTCCCCAAGAAAGAACCCAGATGAAAACAGAGCGCGATTCCCTGAGCCCCCTGCCCACACCGTCTCTGTGCCTCAATCCACAGAATGTCGAGAATAATCAGGTCCCTGCCTTCAGACCCTCATCACCACAATTAAGTCTCGAAGCCCTGGGCCAGAACCAGGTGCGCTGGGTGCGTTTAATGCCACTGGATATTTCAGAGAAGTCAGGAAGCGTGAAATTTATTTGATGCCTTGACACAAAACCACTCTACCATCAGGGAGGAGAGTGAAAGGTGTGAAAATTAAACAAATTAACACAACTTTCCAGAGGAAAACTGTTGCTTAAGACTCCAATGACTGTCCCCACCACTGTTTTTGGAAGTTAAAACAATCAGGAACAAGCATGGAATGGGGTGGGATGGGGTACAGGGGCAGTTTTTCCTTAGCAGGGAGATAGAACATGCCCTGGGACGGGTGACAGCAGGGGTCCTGACACAGGGCCCCCGTCTGCTGGGCTATACCAGCTGTGTCCACCCAGGGTGTCCAGGCCTGGTGCCCAGCCCCTGGGAATCTGAGATGCATTTTCTGATCAGCCACATGTGAAAAGACATGGTCCTTTCATTAGTACTTAACTGAGGTTGTCAGTCACCTAATTGCTTCAATAAAATATAATTAATTAAGAATAACATGTGGAGATATTTGCATGAGCTGAAGATTGCACACTGCAGCTTCTAGATTTTTTTTTCTGATAAACTGTGGCCCGCCAAATACAGTTTGTTGCATTTAGACAAAGAGGACAAGCTATTTCATAGTCAAAAATGTTACTTTCCCGTGTAGTTTGAGTTTGAGGATAAAGACCATTTAAGTTCATTATTATCTGTGCGGAAAAAGTGTCTCGTGAAAAACCAGCAGCATAAACAGAAGCTCCTGGTGGGAAGGTTGGGGCCCGCGATGCAGAGGTGAACACAACCCTGTGTGAACCACGGCCCCTGGGTAGTAAGGCCATGCACAGCTGAAGTGCCGAGAAAGACCCTTCTCCTTGTACTGATCTAGCCTGCATGACTCTTTCTTATTATTCAGAACTCGATGGAAATGTCAGCTCCTTCAAGAAGGCGCCCCATGTTCTGTTCTCTTCCTTGAGCTTCTCGACTCGGGTCAAGGGGTTTGTGTGTCCTTCGTTGCATAGAACAGATGCCTGAGACCCAAGTGTATCAACCTCACTCCCCCCTGAATCCCAGCTCCTGGAACTCTGGGAGTTGCTCAGAGAAGTTGTTCTGGGTGAAAAAGTAGCCCATGCAGCTTAGAGTGGCGCTGCCACTCTGGAAAATGTTTTTCCGGGCCTCATCAGTGAAGCTAAGGCATGAACTTCTCCATGAAGTGGCCCCGGAAATCATGCTCCAGGATTCTGGGTGTGTTCTCAAGAGACAACACGTGCCTCTATCATACTCTAACACACTGAGGAACATTCATAGAAGCTCTAACCCTAGTAGCCCTGCTGGGCGTGGCTCATGGGTGCAGACCCAGAGAGATGGATAGAAGGATCGCAGCGTGTTCACACTGTGGACATGCAACCCAGGGATGAAGAGTGCCCATGTGCAGTGACAGGTCACTGTCCCAGACATGTGGAGCAAGAGAAGCCAGCACAAAAGGAGATACACGCCATGATGCTGCCTACACAAAGTCCAGTGACAGGGAAGACTCATGCTGGCTTCCCACTGCTGTTGTAACAAATGACCACAACCCTAGTGGCTTCTACAATACACTTTGATTCTCTTATAGTTCTGGAGGGCAGATGTCTACAGTGGGCTGACAGGGCCCTATTTTTCCTGCAGATTATAGAGGAAATCAGTTTCTTTGTCTTTTTTAGCTTCTTTTTGCGTGTGTGTGTCAGGGTCTCACTCTGTCACTCATGCTGGAGTTCAGTGGCATGAACAAGGCTCACCAAAGCCTCAACTTCCTGGGCTCAGGCGATCTTCCTGCCTCAGCCTCCTGAGTAGCTGGGACTACAGGTGTGAGTCACCACACCTGGCTAATTTTATTTTTTATAGAGACAAGCTCTTGCTATGTTTCCCAGGCTGATCCTTAACTCCTGAGCTCAAGCAGTCTTCCCACCTTGGCTCCCAAAGTGCTGGGATTACAGGCATGAGCCACTATGCCTGGCCCTTTTGCAACACCTTAGTTTGCCCATCCTCCTCAGCTCCTGGCCCTGCACCACTCTGAACTCTACTTCCCTCGTCAGGCCGCCTCTAATTCTGAACCTCCCGCCTCCCTCTTATAAGACCCCATGATTATATTTAGGGCCCACCTGATAATCCAGGGTCGTCTCCCATCTCTCAAAGTCCTTTCTTCATCATATTTGCAAAGTCCAGGTGAGGTCTGGGAATAGGGCATGGGTGTCTCCGGGGGCCGGTATTCCCATCCACACCGACTGATGATCATAGAGGAAAGGGTTTAGCTTGGAGGGTGGCATTGCCTGGGAATGGAATGGGGAGTAGTCTGAAATGCCAGTGCTGTAGGTCTGGAAGTTGGGCTTGGACATGGGCACGTATGTGTGTGGAACTGTATCAAACCATCACCTTAAGCCCAGGGCCCTCCACCATCTGTATGTTACACATTAGCGCAAATCTAAAAAGGATTGAAAAAAGGTAAACCTGGCCTTTCTACAGATGCTACACTGCCCGTGAGGAGCCAGCACACTTGGGCTCGGAGGGCTGAGCCGAGCAGTGACCAGTAATTGAGCTTCAAGGAGACCACTCAGGGCATGGAGGGCAAGGCCTGGGCTGTGGGATTTGCAGGGCCTTCTGAGTGAGAGCCTTTCCTTGGCACAGACGGTGCCTGCCCATGGAAGCAACATCATTATGCAGAAGGAAACAACTTTGATTTTTTTAATGGGGCCCCAAGAATCTACCCAGTGGGCCTTCTGCAGATGTTTGTGGAAGGGAGGCTCTTCGCTGGCCTCAGCAGCCCCTTGCTGGTCTTGGAGGACCCCAGCCAGATGGCCACAGGCACACAGGGTGCACTGGGACAGGGAACCATGCACTAGTCTGTCTTTTTGAAGATGCTGACTCCACACAGTCTGCTGTGCACTTGAATGTGGCATTTGAGTTTCTGGAAATTGCACAGTTTAGGAAACCTGCTGGGTAGGTTTGTCGAAAGGAAAGCACCCTGGGCATCTTCAAGATGTTTCTGCTTTCAAAGATGTTTTGCCTTTCTGCCCAGGCTGGCACAGACGCGAAGGCTGTGCCATGCCGTCACAGGATAGGAACAGCCCCTGCATGGGCCCTGCAGCATGCCGTAGGTGCCTGGCCACAGAGGGCAGTGCTCCTGACCTTGTGCCCTCCCCCACTTGGTGCCAACATCAGAACTGCCAAATAAACCTCGAAACAGCTGGAACCCAGAGAAAGTCACTGTGCCCCTGGAACGCCCTTTAAATAACTTCAGACTCCAGCATCAAAAGGGGTTCCCTCCCTCCCCACAAGGCACTAAAATGTGTTCTTTACAGATAAATATTTCAAGAACAGACCAACTCATCTGGATCAAATTTTACCTTTTTAAAGATGCAAATTGAAAATTAAGCATCAAAACAGGAGGATTCACTGGCACCGCCAGGAAGGTTCATGCGTGCTCATCAGACACAGGGCTGTCTCGGGAACCGGTGCCTTTAGCCGCATGGCCCAAAATGCATCATACTTCGTGCATTTCAGAATTATTTTAAAGAGAAAATAGGGTTAGAACCCTGAGGCATATCCTGAGCGAGCAGAAGCTGTGGGGTATGGGAAATGCAAGTCCCAGAATCGTCCTAAAAGATCATGGGCACTCCTTCTTTGACACACAACTCACTGTGACCCTAGGATGTCCTTTATTTTCTAATACTACCAACTTGGACATTTTAAAAGAGGATAAATCAAGGCTATCAAAGAAATATAACATTAGATAGCTAACAATAGTCAGTGATTCAGAAAACAAATACTTATGATTCATGTTTGGGACTTACAGGAGCCAGGCATGTTCAGTGGTTGATCCTCCCCTTCCTCCCTCCTTGCCCAGGCTTTATGGTCAGTTCAGTTTCAGCCAGATGGAGATGTGCAGTGGCTTGCCCTGGGGCACACAGTGCAGCTTGGGGCAGACTGGGGATCTGAACCAGCCAGTGTGGGTCCTGACTGCAGGATGCTTGGCCCATGGGTGTTGGCTCTTACACAGAGATGGAACAGGCTGAAGTTGTAGAGAAACCCGGGGATAGTTGGATGCCTTCCTTTTAAGTTATTAAAGAAAAGAAGAATACCTTGTGTTCACTCATCCATAGATCTACTCACCATGTACTCATCCATCATCCATCCGTGCATCTATCCATCCATCCACCATCCATCCATCCACCCACCCCAGCATTCATCTACTCATCCACACACTTATCCATCGTGCATCCATCCATCTACCCACCCACTCATGCATCCATCCACTCACCCACACACTCACTCATTCACCATCCATCCATCCATCTATCCACCCATCCAGGCATCCATCTACTCACCCACATGCTTATTCATCATCCATCCATCCATCCATCCATCCATCCATCCATGTATTCATCCACCCATGCATCCATCTACTCACCCACACACTCGTCCCATCCATTCATCTACCCACCGACTCTGCACCCATCTACTCAACCACGCACTCATCCATCATCCATTTCCATCCATCTACTCACCCACTTATGCGTCCATCTACTAACCCTACCTTCATCATCATCCATCTACCTACCCACCCATGCATTCATCTGCTCACCCAC
>NW_007046133.1:338217-377810 GCF_000164805.1 Carlito syrichta
ACCCACCCACCCATCCATCCTTCCATTTATCCATGCACTCACCCACCCATCCATCTACCCATGCATCCATTCATTCATCTATCTGTTCCTCTCAATTGTTTGTCCATCCATCAGTCTGTCCATTCGTTTATCCACCCATTCACCCATCTACCTATCCACCCATCCACCCACCCATTCTAGATACTGGGAATTCTCTGACCAGCCAGACTGCCAAGGTTCCTGCTTTCACAAGTCTAAAGTTCTTACTGTCTGTTCTTCACCATTCTGTACCACCATGGACATGGGTGAACTGCATGTGGGCTCATCTGGTACAACTCTGATTTCACAACTGCATCAGTCCCTCCCTCATGCAAGGAGGTAGCTGTAAAGACAGTGTCTATAATTGCCTTGGCAGAACTTCAAGCCAACTCTCTCATCTTTTTCATTTTAGTTTTCAAATGGGCAGCCTTCCCACAAGGTCAGATGGCCCAGCTTTGACGTGAGGCTCAGTTGTCGGCTGGGCTGGGCATATGTGCTGCCTGCTTCAGGGATGCCACCAGCAGCCACATTCAAACGTGGCCTGCCATATGCTCTGTGTCTATGCCATGCAGCTCATTTCATCAAACTCTCTCTGATGCAGAGCAGGTTTCCAACTCAAAAAAAATCCAAATGAAGTAAACAATGAGTTCTGGGTCTGGGGGAAGGGAGGAGTATGCAGCACTTGGGTGTGTCTGGGCAGGAATGTGTTGGCACTGCAGCAGGCCACCAACTGGCATGGGTGCAGTGGACAGAAGCCTCCTGCCAGACACGAGCCAGGGCCCACGGGAAGTCTAACTGCTGTGCACTCACTCCCTAGCATGGTCCAGCAGGGACCCGGTGAGGCCAGAGATATACAGGCCTGATCTCAGCAGTGTGACCATCAGCACTGACTATGCCAAACTGCTGCTTTATCCAGAAAGACACCCTGCCCTGAGCCAAGGTGCCTGCACAGAGCCTGGCACAAGGCAGACCCAAAGTGGATGCATTCCATCCTGATGCTTTGAATAATATAGGTCACTCAGTGGAAATTACCTGTGCCCGCCCAGCAGAGCAGGTGAAAGAGATCTTGTGGTTAAGGATGTGACTCCCCCCCTACTCACACCAGCCACTCTTCTGGGGCTGTTCCCTGCCTAGCTCATACCCAGATCTTGACAGGTAGAGGAGTACCTCTGTCCTTCAGTCTAGTTGGTGCTAACAAACCAAGGTGGACTTTAATGTTGTAGCAAGAAAATCTTGGTCCCTGGGCATGGGCCAGTGGTAGCTGGAACTGACCCACAATGGCTCCCCAAGCCATCCGCAGAGCCTCCCCAGCTCTCTGGTCAGCAGTGTCAATGTTGGTAGCTTGAAATTGGCCAAGGAGGGAATATTTACACCAAGGAAAGTGGTAAATGCTATACATCTGCCTCCTCCCTGGAGAGTGAGTGGCTACATTTTCCAGGACCCCACTGTCAGGGACTCATGAAGTCTAGATTCCTTAGCATGGTATTCAAGATCTTGCTTCCTGCTTTTTAATTTTAACTCAAAATGGCTTTAAATTTCACTCAAAATGACTTTAGAAGAGAGAGAAAGAGAGGGAAGGAGAGAGAGAGAAAGGGGGAGGAAGAGAGAGAAGGAGCGAAAGAGGGAGAGAAGGAGGAAGAGAGGGACAAAGAGGGAGGGAGAGAGGTAGAAGAGGGGTTTCTTGGCTCATACCCTAAAGTGCCAGGCATGTCAAGACATAACTAGACCTAGGATCCCCACCTGCATCTTCGAGATGGCCTGGGCCACCTCTGCCTTCTCCATGAGGGACTCTGTCAGCCCCAGGTGGAGATTATTTGCAGAATCCGCAAATCTAGCTCTGGCAAAAAGAGGCTGCATGAGTAGTTGAAGAGAATGGCCTCTCCTGGCCACCTGAGTTGACTGCTTTCTGACTGGGGCCTAAGTTGGTAACAAGCCCTCCAGACCTCAATCTCCTCATCTGTGAACTGAGTGGCTATCAGGATGCAGCTCCAGGCGGAACGGTATATGTCTCCCCCCTAGCACACACCCGCACCACAGCCGCACCCCATATGACAGCGGTTATCTCCATGACTGTATGATTCCTGCTTGGCCATGGCCTGTGACAACAACTGGGAAACCCTTGCACACAGTGGCTGCTCACTCAGATACTTACAGATGGGTGCCCTTCCTTGAAACTTCTCTCCCATAGGTCCTCGAGGACATCGGTCCTCGGCAAAAGGCAATTTCTCAGTGGTCACAGACCTTCAGGGTTAGCGCCCTGGTCAGCTCTCATTCCCCAAGGGCAGTGCTTCAGAGGCCCTTCTCAGCTGCCTCCCCATTCTAGGTAACTCGGGCTCCAGGAAAAAGTCCCACAGACTGGGTGGCTTCAACAGCAAACATTCATTTTTCACCATCCTGGAGGCTGGGGGTCATTTTTCACCCTTTGCTGTCAGCAGGGCTGGTTTCTCCCAAATCCATGACTTGCAGACGCCATCTCCTCCATGGTCTCACAGGGCCCTCCTCTGTGAGCATCTGTGCCCAAATGTTCCTGCCCATGAAGGACCCCAGTCCTGTTGCACTAGGACTCCGATGGCCTCATATTAACTTAGTCAACCCTTAAAGGTCCTGTCTCCAAACATGATCACGGCCTGTGGTCCTGGGCTTAGGCCTTCAATGTATACACTTTGGGTGACACAGTTCAGCTCCTAGCACTCTGTGTCAGCCTGTCTGATATGCCCAAGTAATGTAGGTCACTCAGCAGGGGTGACCCATGCCCTGGAGGGGGCACGTGCCTGGCTCAGCCCCAACACCATAGGTGGTGGGTAGTCACAGGTAGAGGAGCTGAACAAATGATTTCCACTGTATTTGGGCTGCTGTGTCCCTTGCTGCTCCCCCTGTGGTGTGAGGCATCATGGAAGGGGTGGGAGTTGGGGAGACCCTGGCGTGGTGGCAGTTCTGAGGCCAGCTGGCCTCAGGCCCCTTTCCAGCCAGGCTGGTACCAGCTCCAGCACAGCCACTTCAACTGTTCTCTGAGCGGCAGCATTAATGATGCCAGTCACTGTTGCAAGGGCAGCAGGAGGTGGCTGCAGTGGTGCAGGGGAGTTGCTCTGCTGATAGGGGCTTGCTGGTAGAGGGCCTGGCCTGTCCTTAGGGTAGATGTTGATGTCATCTCTCAGAATCCAGACCCAATCGGTTATGCTGGGGTGACTCTCTAGATGGGTAAGGACATTGTCACAAGTCTTTAAAACAGCCAAGAGCCGCCGCATCCCTTGGGAGGCCAGCGTGCCTTCTCCCACAGTATGGTCAACAGCTAGTGTAGACCAGCCCTCCAATGAGCAAGTGGGAGGGAGGAGGCACCCTGGGCAGTGTGGACATGCATCCCCCTGGGCCCAGGGTCAGGCAAGTGGATGGCGTCCTGTGTCCCGCAGTGTTCCCACCAGCTCAACCACCAAGAGAGAGCCCGGGCTTTTCTGCTAACGGAAAGTTTCAGAACCGTTGGGCCTCCCTGGTCAGACTCCCAGCTCAGCAGTGGATGGTGTCCAAGCTCCTTGTAGGAGTGATTCACAAAGCAGCGTGCCCAGACCATTGTCCTCAGCATCACTTTGGGAAATGTTGGAGACTCGTGTTCTCTGCCCCAGCCCAGACCTGCTGAGTCTGGAGTTCCAGGGTGGAGCACAGAGGTGACCTGGCGCAAAAGGCATGGAGTTCAGAGGGGTTTACACATCTCAGTGACCATGTTGAAAAAGGCAAAGAGAAACAGTTGAAATTGATTTTTATCATGGTGAATATAAGTAACAAGATTTGCCATTTTTTAAGTGTACAGTTTAGTGGCATTGCATACACTCACAGTATTGTAAAACCAGGCCACCATCCATCTCCAGAATGTTTTCATCCTGTAAAACTTAAACTCTGTCCACATTAAACACCCACTCCTATTCCTCTCCCATCAGCACCGGCACCCACCATTCCACTCTCTGTCTCTCTGAGTGTCTTGACTCCAGGAACTTCATGTGGGTGAAATCATACAGTATATGTTCTTTTATGACTGGCTTATTTTACCTAGCATGATGTCCCTAAGTTTTATCCACGTTGCAGTACATGTCAGAACGTCTTTCCTTTTAAAGGCTGCATGATATTCCACTGTATGGATGGACCACATTTTGCTTGAGTGTACAAGTACCCTGCTTCCAAATCTCCTGGATGTATACCCAGAAGTGTGTCACCTGGCAATTCTGTTTGACTTTTTGAGGAAAAGTCACACTGTTGCCCACAGCAACTGCACCATTTTACTTTCAGGGGTCCAGTCCTTGTCAACAGTTGCCATTTTCTGTTTTTGTTTTTAGTAGTAGCCATCCTAATGGTATGGAGTGGTATGAAGTTAATTTCTTAAAAGAGCTTATTTATCTCAGTCATTTCAGTGTGTGAAAACTACTCAGAGTACGAATTAGATGTTTACAGGCTTTTGTAAATTTTTATTTCGGAGGAAGCCTTTGGAATTTATTGTGCATTGCACACGCATAGCCTGTCTCAACTCAGACCAGCCATCACGGGAAGGTTCTCAGCATGGGCTTGGCCTGTGGCTCTACAGACAGCATAGCCGTGGGTGGTTCTTGAACTCTCTACAGCTCTAGCGAGGGGTGAGAGGACGCAGCTGACCAAGTGTGACGTTAGGGCCTGCAGGTCTATCTATTCTAATAAAGGGTGTCTTTTGAGGGGGTGAAGCCTTCTGACCCTTTTCCTCCTTGCTGCCCTTGGGGAAAGTCGGATGTCTGCGCTCAGACACGAAGGCTGTGTATCTGGGGCTCTTCCAATTGCTGGTTTGAAATGACTTTGGACCCTAGGAGAGGCTGAGCTGCAGAATGTTTGGAAACACCATTCAGAATGCAGCTCTGGCACCCTGTGCGCTCCTTCCTCTCTCTCTTTCTCTTTCTTCCTCCTCTCTCTCTCTCTCTCTCTCTCTCTTCTTTCTTTCTCCTGCCTCCCTTTGTCTCCTTCTCTTTCCCTCCTCCCTGTCTCATTCTCTCTCTCTCCCTCCTCCCTCTGTCTCTCCTTCCTTCCTCTCTGTCTCCTTCCTCCTTCTCTCTCCCTTCTCAATGACTTCTCTCTCCCTCCTCCCTCCCTCTCCTCGCTCTCCTCCCTCTTTCTCTGTCTCTTCTTCTTCCTCCTCCTCCTTTTGTATCTCCCCCTCCTCTCCTCTCTCTCCCTTTCCCATCTCCTCTCCCTTTCCCCTCTCCTCTCTCCTCTCCTTCCTCCTGCTACCAGCAAACCTGCTGAGGTCACCTCTTCTACCTCGAGCCAGCTGTGGGCTGTGGGGCCCAAGCGCCAGCTGTTTCCTCTATAAATACCGCGTATGAGCGGGTGCCATTAGGTGTGGGCATCAGGCCATCAGAACATTTCCCGAGTTGATTATTATCAACTCCTTTCAACACATCCCAGCCCTGCTTCCGACTGGCAGCCCTGCTTCCGACTGGTATATGCAGCCCAGTTGGCCTGTAAATTAGCACCAAGGTTTGAAAGGAGCCGCTTCCCTCCTGAATAGCAGCTTCCCGTGCAGCAGGAAGGGGTGCACGTGCTTTGACTGGACAAGGTCCCCGGGGCCAGGTGAAGTCTTGGGAAGTCCCCATTCCCAGCCTGCTGTGTGTCGTGCACCCGAGCATGCAGCCCTGGTCCCATGGGCCGTGCCAGGAGGAGGGATGTCTCCACAGGCAGATACCCATGCCCTCCAGGTGTTCTGAGGATGTGTCTGTCTGGTGGGGTGTAGTCATAGCATGGAAAGGGGAAGCCCTGTGTGACCTGTTCCTCCCACAGGTCATAGCTGAAGGCTTCATTCGCATCTGTGAAGCAGCAAATGCCAACCAAGAAAGCAGAGGTGGCCGCTGGCCTCCTGCTGTCCCTTTGATCTGAGGAGACTCAGAAGCTAACTACCATGAGTGGTGTGGGTACTGTACTGACCATCACACATTTACTGAGGTCACTGGATGAACCATCTTTCCTCCCTGAACCTCTGATTTCTCATCTATAAAATGGGCTAATCATGGCGCTTATGTCACAGCCATGGGAAATCACGAAGGGCTGCCTTGACAAGGTCTCCAAAACTGGACAGCTTAAAACAGATTTTGCCTCTCACAGTCCTGGAATTCTGATGTCTGAGATCGAGGTATAGGCAAGGGCTCCGAGGGAGATTCTGTTCCGGACGTCCCTCCCAGTCCCTGATGACTGCTGGCACCCATGGCCTTCCTCGGTGTGTGGCTACATCACACCAGTGTCCGCCTCCACACCACCTTCCTCCTCTGTGCGGGTGGTCTCTTCTCTTGCCACCTGCCCTGATTCGGGGTGACCTCAACCTGGATCCTCAACCACATTTGCAAAGACTCCTTTTTCAGATAAGATCCCACCCACAGATGCTAGTGAACAGGCCCTTGGGGACCACCGTCAGCCCTCGACGGGGCTGAGCCTGTGTCCGTAGACCAATAGGTGGGGGACTCACTGCGGAAATGCCATGAGCTCAAGACCACCTGCTGCCACAGCAGGGACCCCATGATTCTAGGAGCATGGGGAGGTGTAGGACTCTCCCAGGCCATCGTGGGTCAAGGCACTAGGCGCCACTGGGATAGTGGCGGCGGATCTGGACTCGTTCCTGATGGCGTCCCCAGCTGATAGTGGAGGCCACCTCTGGACCTGGCCGCATGTTCTGAGTGGGCTCCTGTCCTCATTCATCAGCTTCCACTGGGCCTGACACACAGACCCCTGTCCATCACGGCTCGTTGAGAACCTCTCTGGCCGGTAATCCGTACAGCTTAGATGAGTTAGCAGGGCCTCAGAGACACAACAGAGCTGGGAAGATGTGGGTCCTTGGAAGGTGTAAGGATGTGTTAGGATGAAGGGAGATTTCAACCATCTCCCGGGCAGCTCACCACCCAGCTGGTGCACAGAGATCGGGGACACAGATGCAGTTTTAACCACGAGATTCTCGGCTCTGTCTGCCTCCCAGCCACCCTGTCCCCATCCTCTCTCTGTTCCCCCAAACCAAGGCCATCCCACCCACAGGTGTGGCCTGTACTGTCCCCTCTGCTGGGCGAGCATGCCCTTCACTGTGTCTGGCTGATCCCACTCCTCTTCAGACCTCAGCTTAAACCTTCCACCCTGGAGAGGCCTTCCCAACACCTTGTGCCTGGCCATCCTGCTGTAGTGTGTTCTCATATGTCTGCTTCCCCATGGCCCCTGTCAGAACTGAAGCTATACAGACAAGGTGTTATTCTATTCTGTGGTCACCATGTGGGCACCCAGCGCACAGCAGGCGTCTGTGCCTGCACTGTTTGCAAAGCCTGCCTGTTTCCACTGGATTCTAACTTAGCTGGCAGTGGGCGTAGTGCTTTTGGGGTCCCAGGAATGGAGAGAGGAGCAGGGTCTTTCTGTTCCATTGTGGGAGGAGGCTCTGGCACTACCCGAGAGCAGCTGTGAACCTGGACACTAACCTATTATGAACTGCACATACGAGGGATCTAGTTTGCACACTCTTTATGAGACTAATGCCTGATGATCTCTCCAACCCCCGTCTATGGAAAAATTGCCTTCCAAGAAACCAGTCCCTGATGCCAAAAATACTGGGGACCACTGATCAAGACGGCTATTTTAATGTCCATCTACAAATAACATTGCATTTCTATCAAAGACAAGCCTGTGTCTGCCGGGCCTCAAAATTTTAACCAGTGGCAGCAGAACATTTGTAAATGGCCCTGACCAGGCCCTTTATGGGCATGGCTTTGTGTTAAGGATGCACACCCAGAAGTCTCTTCTCTTGATGGGGCCCAAGAGCTCAGACTTTGGAGAGATATCCAGGTCAGACTCTGAATTTTTTTTTTTTTTTTTTTTGGAGTCAGTGTCTCACTCTGCCACCCAGGCTAGCGTGCAGTGCACCATCCCAGCTCACCACAGCTTTGATCTCCTGGGCTCAGGTGGTCCTTCTGCCTCAGACTCCCAAATAGCTGGGACTATAGGCACCACTACCACACCTAATTTTTTTTTTTTTTGTAGAGTCGAGGTCTCACTATGTTGCCCAGGCTGGTCTCAAACTTCTGGACTCGAAACAATCCTCCCACCTTGGCCTCCCAAAGTGCTGGGATCACAGGCATGAGCCGCTGTGCCCAGCCTAGGCTCTGAATTCTGAATTAGAATGGGACGCAATTGCTGAACGCCTCAGTTGCATAAGGGTCTCACTGACCACAAGAGTTCCTGTTCTTGGCAGCCATGTCTGGCCTGCTGTGCGCAGCACATGGGGTGCATGGCGTATCTGCCATGCTAATCCTCTGCCTCCCCTGTGTGCTGAGCAGCCCTGTAGTCCCGCACGTTGCTGGGAAGCCTGGATCCTGGTCTGTAGAGTGAGCCGGTGTCAGTGAAGGTTCCCTCAGGGAAGCAGAGCCCCTACAGCCAGGGATTTCTTATAGGGATTAGACCTTCCACTGTGTGGGAGAAGCTGGGGAGGAACGATCCAGAGAGAAGGTCAGAGAAGAGTCCCAAACAGGACACGGAATGGATGTGATGAGGAAATGACAGGCTGAAGCTCTGTAGTGGGTAGACACCCAGGGGCAGGGTGGGCCACTGGGGAGGAGCTGGATACACTGGGGCACTAGAGAACCCCCAGCCCATGAGGACAAAGCGGACCTGGCATCTGCCCTGCACACATGTGGGCAGGCTGCAAGGGCAGCTGGCAGAAGATCAGGTGCTGGGATCGGGTACAGGTGAGATACAGGTGAGTGGCCCCAGCCCCTGCAGTGCTTCTGGGCACACCCACCCCAGGGATGCAGGGACTGCTGCCTTGGGCCCCTTCTGAATCCCAGTCATGCCCCCTTGTTGCTGGCCCTGACCAGGCCCTTCATGGGCAGGGATTTCTTTCCTTTTAGCCAAACAGACATGTTGCAAAGCTACCCCAGAGTCCAGAACAGAGATCCAATGCAACAGAGCCCCAGCCTGGAGTTCTTTGACTCTGGTGTGGTTAATATTGCAAATGCACTCAGATGAACTTAGCATTGCATTAACTTCTGAATGCTGTTTTGAGAAATTGTGCTTGTGAGGGTGGCGTGGGACTTTTCTCCGCTCATGACTGTGTTGCGTCCCTTCTACTTGGCAGGTTCATTTATCATTTTTTTTTCTTTTTTGAGATGTATACACTTAAATCCTTTGATATCAGCATCACTAAGACGCTTCTCTGGGTCCTAGCGAGAGCATCTGGCCTCTCTCTGCATCCGTATCCAAGCAAACAGTCAGGAACAGACGGTGCCACCACACAGCAGGCCAGGCTTCTCCAGCAGCTTCTAAACCTTTCCTCAGCTGGCCACTGCCTGCATCCTCAGCCCTTAGCCTCCTCCCTCCCTGCACATACACACACACACACACACACACACACACACGCACGCAGGCTGTGCACATGCTCATGTATATGCAAATGAACATGAATATGTACATATGCACACACAGCACACATGTATTCGTACACACACAGAGGCTGGCTATGCACATGCATACACATGCACACTCAGCACAGATATTCATACACACATGTGGGCAGGCTGTGCACATGCTTATGTGCACATGCAGGCACACACAACTGAACACGGATGCATGCACATGCACACACATATTTATACACACACACATACACGCCCTTCAGACCCCCCACTGCAGCCCTGTCTCTGGTCCTCACACAGACTTTTGCTGTATCCCCCACCCCCCTGATCTCTGTAAGGGTCACTGCTAGGCCAGAGCTGTCTCTGCTCCTCACTCTCCCTTTCTTCTTCCCATTCTGGGCAGCACCATTTCACCACCCTCTGAATTTCAGCTTTGAGCTCTCTCCTCTCAAACCTTCTCCCTGCCTCTGGCTCTTTAGATGTGGTGGTTTTGTGTGGATGTGTATGCATGTGCACAGCCAGCCTGACATGGGCCCATCATCCCTGTGCTGTGGGCATTTCCCTGCCTATATCCCTCCTGATGGCCCCCACACATGAGGCTGAGAGTCCAATCCTGCCAGTAAGGCAGTGCCCACTGAAAACAGGGCCTCAGAAACCACAAGAAACAAACCCAGCAGGGGCAAACTGTTCTCCTTGGCCTGACTCATGACGGATGGCCAGTTGCAGGTGGCATGATGGCCTAGGACAATGTTAACAGAAGCGTGTTCACAGACTTGGTTTCATGAATCAGGGCAGACTGCACATGGTAAAGGGTCAACTGTGCCCACCAGGAGTGAGATCACAGGGAGGCTTTGCCCCTCACCAACGCTTGATGCTGAAAGACTGCAGGAGAAGTATTAATTTTGTGAAAAAGGAATAACAATGTAGACAAGGACAGAGGAATGTGTGCCATATTAAATGGAGGCTTCCAGTTGTTTGGTGTGTGTTTTTTTAAAATCCAAGAGTTAAAGGAATAATTTCACTTCTTGACACAGCCAGGTGTTTTAATCTAGCTGGTGGAAGTTTTTCTTGGAAAAGCACTCAGGCTTGATATATTAAAGACAAGACGCACAGGAAGATGTAGGTATGTAGACTGAACAGTGCTTGTGCCTGTAAATGCTTTCTCTAACTCATCACCGCTGTATCGGGTGACTTGATTATGTCAAGAGTAAGGACACTTATGTCATGGGGATGGACCCGTGGGTGGCATGGCGTCTGACGTCCAGTGTGCAAGATGATGGATTCTTGACACCCTTCTCAGTTCCGAGTTTTAGCAGCTACAAAGAGTTGATCTGGTTGTTGACGAATTTCTTCCTTGCCACCTGCATTTCTGCTTTAGCTGTGAGTGACTTCTAGACCCCAGTTGGGACTGTCAGGGAAATTCTCAGTGAAATGCGATTGGGCAGGGCAGACTTGGCCACTCCCAACTTTCCGAGATTGCAGCAGCATAGCCTCTTATCAAAGAGGACCCTAACTGTTGACACCAGAGAAGCTGGAAAGTGGACTTTGGCCAGACAGCTTTCTGCAAAGGATTGAGGTAGATGCAGTGTGTGAAAGCCTTTATTCCAGATGTCCCAGAAGTATGGTGTACATGCAGAGATGTGTCTGGGTGCAGAGGGTTTCTAGATGAAAGTCTTGCTTGTGGGCTTTCATGGAAAGGCAGCTGGGTTGTCCTGGGCTGTTAGTACTCTTTTGTGACTGGGTGCTGTGTTCTAGGTGGGTGGTGAGTTTCTCAGCAGTGTTCATGTCACTCATCTATGGTGGAAGTGAGCCCTGTGGGTCCAGCTGCAGCTCCGGGTCTAATTAGGGAGGAGAAAACACAGAGACGTAAGGACGTGCTGGCTGGCATCTTTCAAACAAGCAACTAACAGCGAGCTCAAGTCCTGTGGCACAATTGCTGCTGCATCTTCCGAGTCTGGTGAGCCTCTCCTCCTGGCTCTATGTCCCTCTGTGTTGTCACAGGACCCCTGCCCTGCTCACTGCTGGGCACTGAC
The DNA here is from genome assembly GCF_000164805.1 of Carlito syrichta. Lineage (NCBI taxonomy): Eukaryota > Metazoa > Chordata > Mammalia > Primates > Tarsiidae > Carlito > Carlito syrichta. The sequence continues at coordinate 349,652 of NW_007046133.1, forward strand.
CCTGCCCTGCTGAGCGCTGTCCATGTAGCACAGCCTCCCCAACTGGGTCTCTGTGGGCCAGAAGGGAGGCCGTGTCTCTCTCCCAGCACCAACAGACGCAAAGGCCAGAGGTATCAGCACACTTTTCAGAAGGGGTTTTAGGGACTTTTGCGCAAAATGAGCACATCGTCTTCTCTGAGTCCAGGTTTACATGCCATCTTGCATCCATCAAAACTGTTTCCCAGAGAGGTTTTTTTCTGAGCACCTGGCGGCTCCAACCCATCCATAGCCTGGCCTCCCCTCCTTCTCCCTCCCCCACATTCTCCACATGACCAAGCTGCTCCTTCTTACAGTCTCCTGAGCAGGCCACCCACTGGGAGCCTCTAGGGTTTGCAGCCTATACTCTGGCTTCTGTCTACCAGCTCCAGGCCCCCAGCTTCATGGCTGACAAATGCCTACCAGTCGTGACTGTCTCTGTACTGGCAGCCCCTCTCCCCACCCACCCCGCTGCAGGCAGGCAGCCCACACAGGTCCACAGACCTCCAGTTATCATCCTTAGAGTGGCTGGTATGTGGCAAGTCTCTGAAAATCAGAGGCTATGTTAGGTAGGCAAGAAGGGAGGGAGGGAGAAAGGGAAAAGGAATGATGGAGGGGACAAAAAGAGGGAGGAAAGGGGGAGGGAGAGAAAGAGGGAGAGAGGGAGGAAGAAAGAAGGCAGGAAGGAAGGAGAGAGAAGGAGGAAGGAAGAACAGAGGGAGAGAAGAAAAGAGGGAGGGAGGAAGAAAAAGGAAAGAGGGCCTGGCTCGATGGCTCAGCCTGTAATCCGCGCTTTGGGAGGCCGAGGTGAGTGGATTGCCTGAACCCGCGGGTTCGAGACCCACCTGGGCAACTTGGCGAGACCACATCTCTACAATAAATCAAAAAATTAGCTGGGTGTGGTAGCGCACGCCTGTAGTTCCAGCTACTTGGAAGGCTGAGGCTGAAGGATCATCGGAGCCCAGCAGGTCAAGGCTGCGGTGGCCGGGAGCAGCCACTGCACTCCAGTCTGGGCGACAGAGTGAGACTTAAACTCAAAAGAAAAAAGAAAAAAGTAAAAGGAAAGAGGAAGAAAGGAGTGAGGGAGGATGGAGGGAGGGAGGAAGGAAGAACAGAGGGAGGGAGGGAGGAAAGAGAGAGAAAGACTTTGAAAGCATCGGTAAACAGCCAAAGCAGCTAGAGAAGCCAAGGCCCTGGAGAAGAGGGAGCAACAGAGAAGTACCTGGTTACTATGCATGGCGTTTCCCTGACCTCTGCTACCTCCCAGGATGTACCTTCTAAGTGACCCAGAGACTCCCAGCAGAAAGCAGCTGCTGAAAAGTGAGCTTACATTGGGAAACCTCCTGGTTCTGCGATCTCAAAGTCCATCTAACGGGAATGTCAGACATCACCAAGTGTTGGCAGAGATATGTAGTGCCTGGAATCCTAGCACCTTGCGGAGCAGGGGTGGGGGGGGTGGAACTAAGTCTAGCCTTTGGGAAAATGCTGCTTCTAAAGCTGAGTACATGCATGTCCCATGCCCAGATATTCCACTTGAGATGGATCACGTGCACCAAAGGACAAACACAAGGGTGTTCATGGTAACATCATTTGTTATGTTGCCAAACTCGAACCATCCAAACGTTCATTACCTGTAGGAATAATAGAACAGGGGAAGAAAATCGTGGACTCCTCAGACCGTGGAACATGATACAGCACTCAGTAAGCACAAAGTGCTATGCTTTCCAACAAGGGTGGCTCCCAGGTATATCGGTGGCAGAAGGCAGAGTAGAAGGTACTGAATGGGGCAGAGGGGTCTTCTATGATCCTGGTGACATTCTTGTCTTGATCTGGGTGCTGGTAACATGGTGTGTGTGTTCACCTTGAAAACCCATTGATCCATGCACTTACGATTTGTGCATTTTACCACATGTATACTTTCATATAAATTTTAATGAAATGGATGATAAGTAGATGGATAGATAGATAGATAGATGATGAATGAGTGGATAATAGGTAGATGATAGGTAGGTGGATATGGATAGCTAGATAGATGATGGTGATACATGATAGAGCTAGATAGATAGATGACAGATGACAGAGATGATAGCAATAGATAGATAGACAGACAGCTACCTTTCTATGTTCCAAGAGCAACTGTGTACAGACAGATCTTTCCATGTTCCCAGTGTATGTCTTCTTCTGCCCTTCTCTATAGAGAAGCTGCCTCATTATGCTGCATTCGTTTGCACTTTCCAGACTATAGGTCTCTTGTTTACAGAGATGGTGATAAGTAATGGTAATGAAGGCAACTTATATTTGATTGCTCACTTTTCCCAGATACTGTTCCAAGTGCTCACTAAGAATTAACTCGTTTAATCTTTACAAAGAAAGAGCGTTTGGGGTGAGGATCGTCATATATCCATTTTACACATTTGAGATTCAGAGGGCTTATTTAGTAGACCCAGAGTCACACAGCAGCATCCAGAGCCCAGCAGTCAGGCTTCAGAGCCCACAGGTGCCTTGGCAGTCAGATTCCCTCACCTACCCTAGTGGTAAGAGCACTATTTCATTTCCAGTGAACTGTGAGTCAGATACTATAGAGAGCATAACACCCAGCAAGATTTCTCATTGCTTTCTCCAGTGACAGGCAGCAAATTGGTGCCCAGTATTTGTTGGATGGATAGATGGATGGATGGATGGATGGATGGATGGATGGATGGATGGATGGATGGATGGATGGATAATTTGGAGCGTAGATGTGTGATTGAGTGAGTAGATGGGTGGATGGATGAGTGGGTGGGTAAAAGGATGGGTAGATGAATAAGTAGATTGGTGGGCAGATAGGTGAGTGAGTAAGTGGATGGATGGATGAATGGATGGATGGATGGATGGATGGGTGAATGGATGTGTGGATGGATGAATGGATGTGTGGATGGATGAATAGGTGAGTACCTGGGTGGATGGATGAATGGGTTGATAGATGAATGGATGGGTTGATGGGTGAGTGCATGGATGGACAAGTGGGTAGATGGATAGGTAGATTGGTGGGCATATGGGTGAGTAGGTAGGTGGGTGAATGGATGGATGGATGAGTAGATGGGTGGATTAGTAGATGAGTGAGTAGATGAATGGACTAGTAGATGGATGGATGAGTAGGTGGGTGAATGAACGGATGGATAGGTGGGTAGGTGGGTGGGTGGATGGATGAATAGATAGATGGATAGATGAATGGATAATTTGGATAATAGGTGTGTGGCTGAGTGAGTGAATGGGTGGATGAGTGGGTCGGTGAGTAGATGGGGTTTCCAAAAAGTACTCCATCTGTAGCCTCTCTCTGTAGTCCGTCGCCTGGGTCTGCAGGTAGATAAAAGCACCAGAAGCCCAGGTGTACTTATGTGTGGAGCATGACTTCAAGCCATGCTTCCTACCCAGAGATGGCCTTAAAGACAGACTCCTGGGCCCACCCCGAGATTGTGAGTATACAGCTTGCCAGTGGCTCTACTTGTCTAGGCCCCACTGGAGAGACCAGGACATAAAGCCCCCTAATGCTCTTGGTGCCATCTGTCTTGCAATAACCATTTCTCGCATTTCCCTAAACCCTCTGTTAATTGGACTATGCAGAGATACTGGGAGAAAGATTTCTAGGGTGTGTCTTAGGGGTTCTACAGAGTGGGTGTGGGCTTGCGGAGGGATGGGGGTGATATGTTTTCTCAGCAGCCTCCCCAGAACCTGAGTGCTCACTCAGCTTTGACACGCCGGGCTCATCAGTGTGCCGGGCGGCCTTCTGCCTCGAGGCCATTTATAGTGCCAGAGCTTGTGAAGCTAAAACAGTTTGATGTGTAATTGCAGGAGGAAATGGGAAACCTGCTGAGCGTGGCAGGATATAGTGCCTTATCACCCTCTGTGTGCAGGCGCCGCTGCTGGAATTGCCAGCAGATCCGCGCCATCGACAGCACGGTGACATTCTTCATGGGCCGCCGTGTTCTGAATCAACACTGCAGTGGTGTGATTAGAGGAGGGGACGGCACAGAACAATCCCAGCCTTGCCGGCAACAGATCTCCGGCGAGCCCTGCCTCCCTCCTCATTACCTGCTGCCTCGTGTGATATGCAAAACAGCTGCTCCATAAGCCTTACACCTTCACATTACCCGAAAATTGAATTTTATTTGGTGGCCTACATATAATTTATAACACTCCTCCCAGACACTTCGGTCCTCGTTTAGCTAAAAGTGCCTTCTTTATTTCCTGCCAGCCAAGAAACAGAGAAAGACGCTGGTGTGTTCATTTGTGCCTGCGACCCCCATTTGGGTCTTATGTTTCCTGTGGCACAGGAGGTCATGGACAGGAGTGGATAAGAATCTCCCCTCCCCAGAGTGCCCTGGATGAGTCCTTTCCTGAGGGCCATGGGGCTGCCAACAGCCTTGATCAGGGAACTGCCCTGGACTGTGTTTTCCCGCTCGGGCACTCCGTGTTGGCTCCATCTATCAAAGCCATGGCAGACCCGTCCACGGCATTCCCACTCCAAGCGAAGCCTCAGCAGAGGCTCAGGTGAACTTGAACTTCACAGGTCTTTGTAATAGTTCTCTTCTAAAAAAACAAACAGTTCAATCCCATCTCCCCCCAACAATTTCAAATCTTAAAAATACGACACAGAAAGTGATGTTTGACAAATGTTGCCTTTTGATGTTCCACTGTGGGAGAAAATCTTGCTTGGCCAAAATCAGTCCTTAAAAAAAAAAATCAAGGTTATGAGCATACCCATTAATTTTAACAGATGAATACTCTCAGGAAACCACTGCCATCATGGAGATACAGGGCATCTTGGTTTCTCTCAAAAATTCACTTTGGCTCTGGGCTATCTCTCTTCTACTCCCTTATCTTCAGGACCTTCTTACCTGTCAGCTTACTGTCACTGCAGACTAGCTGGCATCTTCTGTGGTTCTGTGTAAATGAATCATGGAGAATACAGTCTTTGGAGTCTGTCTTTGTTCACCAGGCGTAATGATTTGAGATCTGACATGTCACTATGTATGTGCTACCTTCTGTTGAACAGTATTTCCATGGTACGGGTACACACGCTTTGTTTAGCTGTTCATCTTCTGATGGGCATTTCAGGTCATTTCTGTGTTTTTGCTACTGTGAATAAAACTGCTATAAGCATCCACATGTAAGTCCTTGATGGCTTCACCTGGCAGGGATGAACACCCAGGCTGGGTTCTGTTGGAGGGAAATATTTAACTTTTTAAGAAATCACCCAGTAGTTTCCCAAGGTTGTTGACCTGTTTTATCTTCTCACCAGAGGTGTGTGAGACTCCAGTTCCTCTCCATCCTGCCCCATACATGGGAGGTTCGTCCTTCCAACAGTGACCATTCTAGTGTGGGTGTGGTGAAATATCATTGTGATGTTATTTTTATTTCCCTGGAGACAAATGATGCCAGGCATCTTCTCTTGTTCTCATTGACCATTTCTTCATCTTCTATTATGAAGTGTCTATTTCCATCTTTCTGTTCACCTTTTTTCCATCTGTATTGCATGCCTTCTTCTTACTGAGTTGTAAATGTTTTATTTATCCTGGATATAATTTTTGCCAGATATATACAGTATATTGGAAGCATGTATCATCCTTGCCTTTCTGTAGTCTGCCTTGATTCTTGGGACTGTCTTCAAAGAGCAAAAGTTCTAGCCTTGATAGAATCTCATTCATCCACTTTTCCTTTCACAGCTCACACTTATATGCCATCTAAGAAGTCTTTCCCTACCCTGGGTCACAGCCTGTTTTCTCCTGTGTTTTCTTCTACATGTTTCATGGTTGTAGCTTCTCTGTTTAGCTTTATTATCTGTTTTAAGTTAAGTTTTATGTGAGCGAAGGGTAAATGTTCTTTTGTTTTTTTATTTTTTCCACCTGGGTATCTGATTGTGCATGCACCATTTGTTGAAAAGACTCTCCTTTCCCTAGTCAGTTCCCTTGGTGGTTTTGTCACCTGTCCGTGGACATTCCATGTGTGGCTCTGCCTCCTGACCTGCTGCCATCCTTCTGCTGAGGCCACCCTGTCTTGACTCCTGTGCTTTTAAAGTAAATCGTAAAATCTGTAGTGTGAGTCATCCAACTTTATTCTTTTCACAATTGCTTTGGCTCTTCTAGGCCATTTGCATTTTCATAGAAATTGTAGAGTCAGCTTGTCAAGTTAAAAACAAAAAGCAAACTGCTGGAGTTTTGATTGGGATTGTCAAAGTCACTCTTGAAAATCACTGAAGTTGACTCTGAAATGCAGCATGCAAGGGCTTGGTGTAGTCTGTATTCACTCTTGTGGCAGGGGGAGGGTGAGAACCGGGTGACTGGGCGAGAGAGGGTGGGGGGGAAAGAATGATCAGTCTGCCTTGAAGAGCTCTCCCTTCCTAGAGTTACCAGAGGATTGGGTGGGATTCCATGGTGTCCCTGTCGGGCCTATATCCCTGCCTTAGGATGTCAATTCCTTGACCTTAATACATGTGAAAAGAGTTGTCTATTCTTGAGAAGATTAAATAAAATAAGGTACTTTGTAGGTGAGCTGCAAATTCTTGTGGATTTAAATCTAAATCAGCTTGCATGCATAGATCATCTGCTTGCCTAAGTTGCATTTCCCCCAGTGGGCTTCCTGGGTCCCAGCCATCATCCTGTGACGTGTGTCTGGTGTGATCTCCTATGAAGACGTTTCAGTGTCTAGATGTTTAGCGTCTAGAGTGGCGTTTCCCAACCTTTTTGGCATTGGGGACTGGTTTCGTGAAAGACCATTTTTCCACAGACCGGGCATTAGATTCTCATAAGGAGAACACATCCTAGATTCCTCACAGGCACAGTTCACAATAGGGTTTGCGCTCTGTGAGACTCGAATGCTGCCGCTGATCTGACATGCCAGCTGCTCACCTCGTGCTGTGCATCCCGGTTACTAACAGGCCATGGATAGCTACCATCCGCACATGGCCTGAGGGCTGGGGACCCCCGCTCTAGAACATGCCACTCTCTAGTGGCTTCTGCAATCATCAGTCTCCATCCTTAGAATATCTGGGGACTGGTGCTACATGACCATTCTTTGGTTACTTTTCGCCTCCAAGAATCAAAGGTCAAACCAGCCAGTAGCTCATAGGACTAACGCACTGGTGACGTTCACGCCTAGATAATGGCCCAATTAAGTCTGGCCAGCAGCTCACACCCACTGTGGTTCAGCTGAAGGGTCCTCGTTAGATTTTGCATAATCTAATTTAGCCCAGCTCTGTGAAGGCACTGCACAAGCCAGTCCCCTCTCTCCGCTATTTGATGGAATAATAGATCCATAGGAGAATTCATTTGCAACTCTAAGCCCCGAGTTAAAGACGTCTCGAGGGAGGAACGTGGGTGATTTGTGGAGCATTGCGATGCATTTATGAGATAGATTGCAAGTTTGCCGTGTGGAGAGCCCCAGATCCAGTTGCATTAGAGGCATCTGGGTAAGCCAGCTCTCCTCCGGGAGTGAGTGCAAGCTTTACGGAGCGCTGAGGACGAGGGGCTGTGGTGGAGATCACTTCTGTGGCTGCGTTCCTGGTCTAAGAACCTGCCTCTCGTGCATTTAAGCACATTTAGGGAACTTCATAAATGCTTAAGTGGCGCCCAAGACACTTCACTCCCGGGCTCAGCCCTGCCTCTTCTGCTGTCACATCGCAGCCACCAGAGCCACCATATTCTGGATGTGACAGCCAGACAGATGGTCCCAGGCGAGGCTGCAGCTGGTGAACCCCAGGCTGGCGACTTCCAGAGCCCCTGTCCAATGTCACTGCTTATTGCCTCAGCCTCCTGCACCCACAGTGCCCTGTATCTGTTTTTAACTCCCTCTCACGCCTTTCTTTTTAACATATCTTGTTCCTAACTCTGCTAATGTGCTCACTCCTATAGACCTCACAGTGATAGTTCATTTTTTGTTTTCTTTTCTTTCTTTTTTTTTTTTTGAGACAGCATCTCATGTTGTCACCCAGGCTGGAGTGCAGTGGCATGATCACAGCTCACTGCAGCCTTGACCTCTTGGGCTCAGGTGACCCTGCCGCCTCAGCCTCCTAAGTAGTTGGGATTACAGGAGCGTGCCACCATGCCCAACTGATTTTTAAGAAAATTTTTATAGAGACAAAGTCTTGCTGTGTTTTGCAGGCTGATCTCAAACTCCTGACCTCAAGGGATCTTCCCACGTTGGCCTCTCAAAGTGCTGGGATTACAGGTGTGAGCCACCACGCTGGGCCCCCGTGTTTTCTTTTTCTTGGCACATGGATATTCTGTAGCCTTCATGCCACCCCAACCCCCACCTCCCAGGTATGAAGTTGAATTAATTCACACTCAGCTCAAGCCAGATCATGTAGGCAAACGTGGTTTCTTTTTTGAGCCTGCAAAGCCACAGGATCCATGACAGTCACTGCTGTAGTAACAGTGACTGACTGCCGGCAGGCTATCTCTGTGAGTCCTTAGAATGCTGAGAAATTGGATACTGTTACTGGCCCATTTTATAGAAAACAGAGGCTCTGAGGAGCAGTATGCCCTGCCCCGGGACAGTGGCCAGAAAGCACAGGAAGGAGGGTGTGGGCCATGACTGTGAGCCCCCAGCCCTGAGGATCTGTTTCTGAGACTGAGCCTGGGGCTGCAGGTCACAGGATGCTCTACTGGGCTCTGTTCTCCAGTGTGGTCGGGTCAGACATGGCTGATGCTGCCAACTCAGTGCACTGAGCAGAGAGGAGGTGGAGGGCAGGAAGTGAGAGTCAAAGATGATGGGGGGGGGCAGAGAGTCAGGAGGACCAGGAGAAGGAAGCAGGAGGAACTGTTGATGCCTGACCTTGCACAGTTTCCAGAGTCCTCCCACCTGCTAGACATCAGCACTGCTCTCACCTCCTAGGGCCAGATGAGACACCCAAGACCACACGTGAACACAGGTGATGCCCTGCAGTTCAGCTCACACAGGGCATCAACTTTCCAGTGCCTCCCGGTTACACCTGCTGTCTGGCCCCAGGCAGCCCTCTGTGTCCACCACACCTGCTGTCTGGCCCCAGGCAGCCCTCTGTGTGGACAGGTGATGAATGGTTTCCTTGCTGCGTAGGGCCTGGGTGCTGAACCCAACTGTTCAAATAGATTTGCCACTTTCCTTTCAGAGGGTTCCCCCTAGGACAGGCTCATAACTCTCAACAGCCCCTGCATTTGAGGGGTCTGGGCAGTGGGCTGGGATGCTGGGGTTGGTGGAACCCCAGGAGGGGTTGGCAGAGCCCTGTACCTTCTGAAGAACTGGTCACAGAAGTCATGAGTTTTAATGTAAGGTGAGCACCAGCAGCCCTCATTTGAATATGGGGCGTGTCCTCCTGGCCCTGTGCTGTGAAGCACGCCAGGTTTCAGTAACCATGCATGTTCTATGACCATCGAGGTCAGCGTGATGTGGCCCTGCCCCACTTCCCCTCACTTTCTCCTCCTAGGTCATGCTCGCCTTCTCCTGATCCCACCACAGGGCCTTTACATGTGATGTTCCTTCTGCCTGGAGTGCCCTTTCCTGGCCCACTATTGGGGTATACCCCTGAATTGAGTAGTGATGGCACAGGGTCTAATATGCCAAAGGAAGACCTGGAGACAGCAGGCTAGGCATAGATATACTGGGGACTTACATAGAGTGGGGTCCAGGAGCAACTGGCTGGCTGGCTGGCTTCACTGCTGGCTGCTTGTGAAGGCATGCAGTTTAGAGAACACCCTTCACCCAGCATCCTTCACTAGCCTACAACAAAAGTTCTGGGTTTCTTGTACTTCCTGTGCCCCAATTAATGACCAGGGGTCCAGGCACTTTTTACAGGTAGGGAGTAAACCTCAGGGCTGGCCACTCCCAGGGCCCTTGACTTGGAACTCTGAACGATATTCCTCATCTCACCTAGGATCTTTGGGGAGTGTGTGTACACTATTGCCATCTGCCATAGCCCTGGCCAACCCTACTTATCCTGCAGATCCAGCTCACGGTCACTCCTGAGGAGCGGCCTCCGTCCTCCCTGAGTCAGGACTTCCTTGCCTTGACCTGCATCTTGAGCTCACCATGTTCCTGGCATAAGCACCATCTCACTCACTTGTGATTTCACACATGATTGTGTGGTTTCCATTTCAACCCAGCTAGCCAGACGCCTACTGGGTATCCTGGAATTAGACACTGACTCCATCAGGATAGTTCAGTTCCCACAGGTGAAGGGCAGATTTCCCCCAAAAGGCTTCCCCCACCTCAGACACAAGCCACAAGTCTCAGGAGGTCTTGAGGTCACTCAGCTTCTGAGAAGCTGTTTACAAATGCTGGAGCTCCCACTACCCCCTCAGGATGGATAATTCCCTAGGCTGACTCTCACATCTTACAAGTGCAGCATTACTACAAAGGAAGCAGGTAGGGCGTGGCCTGGGGGGAGGGCAGACCTTTGGTTCCCACCCACCGTGGACACAGTGGACATGTGTCTCCTTCCCCATACATTCCATCTGTTTACCAACCTTACCAACACTGAGCTTCAGTGTCCAGGGTTCTCACTGTGTTTTACTATATAGACTTGATGAATAAACTCACTGGCCATATGATTGTACATAATCTCCAACTCCCTACCCTCAACCCAAGGTCAGACTGCCATCAAGTCCCAAGTCTCTGGTCCTGTCGTTGATCTTTCAGGCAAGCAGCCCCCATCCTAAGACCACCCAGGGGCCAACAGTGACTCGCCTAATTAGCATAACAAAGACATTCCCATTTCTCAGGAAATTCCATGGTTTTTTCAATGCTCCATGCCAGGAACCAGGGACAAAGCCCTCTTGTCTGCTCAGCCTGCAACAAGCTCAGAAGGACGGGACCTAGCCTGTTCCCAGTCCCAGCACAGCGCCTAGGAATCCAGGCAGGGGCACCCCAAAATTGGGGTCCTGCCTGAGAGGCCAAGTGGGTTCTTGGCTTCGTGCAGGAAGGAATTCAAGAGCAAGCTGACAAGGTGAAGGAAAGCAAGTTTATTAAAAGAAAAGAGGAACAGAAAGAAGACTCCTCTACAGGCAGTGCAGACCCCATGCATCGCAGGGGTTTCAGTTGGGAAATGAAAGCAAGTTTATTGAGATGGTGGAGAGCAGGCTACTCCCAGGCTGATTTGTAGAAAGAACAGCAGCCATCCACCGTGGCTGGCGGAGAGAGGGGTTATTCTTGTAGCTATCTTTTGATGATATGCTAAGCTGGGGGCGGGGCATTCACAGGCTTTCTGATAAAGGGGCGGGGCGTTTCTGCAATCAAGGAACCTATAAGATAACTTCCAAAAGTTGCCATGTGAATTGTAACCGGGCAAGGTGCTGGTGGGAGTCTTTTGGCATGCTGATGTTTTTAATGAGTATGTAATGAGCAAAAAGGGCACACACAGGTCGCCTTTGACACTGTCTTTGTCTTGGTTGGTCCTGGTGGTGAGGTCCCAGACTTGTGACCTTGGCTTTGGGAAGGTAGTCCTGCTGGATTTCTATCCTACTAGGGCAGGATAGGAGGACCCCATGCAGGGATATGAGAAGGAGGCAGCTAGTCTGGGTGGGGGCAGCAGAGCCTGTGGCAGACTTGGGAGGAGACAAGGTAACTGGGTCTTGCTCTGTCACCTGGGCTGGAATACAGTGGTGCCATCATAGCTCACTACAGCCTTGACCTTCTGGGCTCAAGTGATCCTCCCACCTCAGCCTCCTGAGTAGCTGGAACTACAGGTGTGTGCCACCATGCCCAACTAATTTTTTTTTTTTTGTAAAGATGAGGTCTTGCTGTGTTGGCCAGGCTCATGACTTGCTCTTTCTTAACTGCTTTTCAACCAGAGAAATGTCAGCTCCAGCAAGATCCTAGGCCCATAGAAGGAACCTGTATATTTGCCTTAATGTGCTTTTGCCCCCGCTTTATGCTGTATGTTATTTTCCTCTGGCAAGATCCCTGTTTTCTTTGGAATGGTGCTTAAAATGATAGCACTTAACTGATGAAATAGCAGCCCATCTCCGTCTCCCTGTGACACAGCAAAAACGCTGTGACCAGCCAGAACGCCCTGCTTCCTGCTCACTGGCACAGCAAGCCCTTGTGGCGGGCACTGATTGCTAAATAAGGGATCTGGGCTCCAGCCCTCTCATCCCAAGAGCAATTGTAATCAGAGTTTCAGCTGTACGGACCACCCTCGCAGGGAGAGGCACTGCTGGCTGGGCCTGCTTTTACACCGGATCCTCCATGTGTCCAAGTAATGAGGAAATGAGAGGGTTTTTCTTTTCCTCACACTGCACCTGATGGTTTCTCTCTGAGTTCATTATCCTCCATTGAAAGGGAATTAAGTCTCTGGGGAGCCTGTGATGACTGCCCTAAGGTAGATGGTCCCATTTTGTTGACATACTACACAAGACTCAAGAAAATTCTGTGGGTCCTCCAGATTTCCCCCTGGAAAAGAGAAGTTACATGATGATTCCAGAGTGAGAGAGTGGTCCTTTTCAGTGAGTCCAGGAGTTGGCAAGCATGTTTCATAAGGGCCAGTAAGTTTCTCAGCTTTGTGGGTCAGACGTTCATCACAACTACTCAGTGCAACCACTGTAGCAGGAAAGCAGCTGGAGACAAAACTTAAATGAACCTCTGGATTAAAAAAACTTTTTTTTGAGACAGGGTCTTGCTCTGTGCTCATAACTCACTGTAGCCTCCACCTCCTGGGTTCTTCCCACCTCAGGCTTCCAAGTAGCTGGGACTACAGGCGGGCTATACCCTATAGCCCTGGCTAATGGTTTTAAATTTCTTGTAGAAACAGGGTCTCGCTGTGTTTACCAGACTGGTCTCAAACTCCTAGCATCAAGCAATCCTCTCGCCTCACCCTCCCAAATTGCTGAGATTATAGCTGTGAGCCACTGGCCCCAGCCTCAAAACATTTTATTTTCACAAACAGCACATGCCAGGCTTGGCCCATGGCTCTAGATTGCCACCTTTAGCTGGTCCTGTCTACAGTTCTGACTCAAGTGCCCCAAACTAAGCAAAATGTGCCTTGCATTTCCCTAATGTGTGAGCCAACTTTTTCCAATGACTTTGAATTATGCCTTCAATTCAAAGTCAAGCATCTTGAGAAAATGTACTGGATTTTTTCATTACGCTTACACCAACATACAAATAAATAAACCGGCCAGTATGAAAATACAGCCTCCATGCAGAATCCACATTAGACACTATGAAAATCCATACCCTGTGCAATTTGAGTGCTTTTCTTCCTAGGAAGCTAGGAAGCCTTCTGCAAGTTTCACTTTTATAGTGTCTGTTTTGTTCTCCTTGAGAGTACCTCATAAATCAATTGGACATATCTTGCTATAAAAGAAATATTTTATGTGTGAAGTACTTTCCTCAAGACTTTTCTCTTTTATCAAGGGTTTGTAAAAGTACCAAGTGGCACGTGGATATAATTGGTTGACCATCGTCCTTAACTGTGGATGTCCTCTTCCTCTGCTTATGCAAAATGAGAGTGTCAGAACTTTATTTGAGTGGATAGGGAAAGGAGGGAGAAGGGGGTAAAATGCCCTGAAAACATCATAAATGAAAAAGAATCTTCAGTGCCTCAAGAGACTTTAGCAATACAGTGCCACCCTGTATTGATAGGGTGTTAAAGTCGACTACCCACAGAAAGTATCCACCAGTTTCCAGAAAAAGATCTTTAGCAAAAGTAAGTCCCTCCATCTTATTAACTCAGCAATATCTCCAGAAACCTCAGGGAAGAAGCTCAATTCATTTTCAGTGTCCCTAAGCAAATGGTAAAAACTAGTGAAAAGATTTAACTCACTTAACAGCATCGAGATAAAGAAATTCCACAATCATTTACACAACTCGCACACTGCGTAAAGCTTTCCAAGCCTCCTTCACTTCCCTCCCTGCCTCGCATGTGTCTTCTGTGTTGACTGTACTGACGGAATATATTTTTAACTTTTAAAAGACTTGTCTCTTAACTGAAAAATAGTTTGACTTCTTGTCAGAATGGTCAAAACAATGTTGGTGCTTGAAGTTGTGTTATTCGAAGACGCAGGCCTGTCTTTAAAATGAGCGTCCAAGAAGGGTGTTGAAGTGTGCGTTTCAATTGTCTAGTGCAACACAACAAACCTCTCTAGAGCCCAGAGGCTTGAACAGCCGTCTCCTACTATCTCTGTGGTTCTACCAGTTGCCCAGGCTCAGCTGGCCTGTTCATTTTTGGGTTTCGCATGCACCCATACTCAGATGGGGTTAAGTCTGGTGTCATTCTATGCCATGACTAGCTTGGGCATCCAAGATGGCGCACATATGTGGTTGCCAGTAGTTGCTGGTCGCCAGCTTAGACATTGCTGGGACTATAGACTGGGCATGGTTCAGGTCTCTCATGGCATGGGGACAGGGTTTTGAGAGGGGGCATCCCTAAAGGGAGCATCCCAGGAGCCCCCTGTGGAAGCGCGAAGGCTTCTGTGACCCAGCCTTGGAAGTATGAGGACACCTCTTTTGCTGCATTCTCTTGGTCAGATAGTCACGGGCCAGTCCAGGCTTGAGGGGGAGGATCAGCATCTCCCTCTGATGGGAATAGCATCCTGCACGTGCAGAGGGATTCAAGGTGCCAACTCTGGAGACCACCACCCACAGCCCTGGGGGAGGGAGTGCTCACCCTCCAACTCTGTATCATCCTGGTTGTGCGGGAAAAAGAAAGGCATTCTTGTACAGACTGCCCTACATCACGTTCCCTTTCTAACATGCCTCTTTGCTTGCCCCTGAAATCCATCTCTGCTTAATATGCTCAGGTCTTTGGAGGACAATCTCAACTGATCATCCTATGTTGCAAATGCCCTATAAGAAACACAACATTTGATGCAGATGGATTGCAAAGTAAAAGTTCAAATCTTGCACACTCGCAGATTTCATGGGAAAGGTGAGAGTGCTGTTGAGCCTGCAGGAACAGGAGTCACCGTCATCGAGAAAGGAGGTAGGGTTCACACCGCTGGCTGAAGGAGAGACTGGCTGGCTGGCCAGAAGTGGTGTGTGTCCATCAGAAAAGAAGTATAGATAAGGAAAGCATCTTCAGGACATTAATAACATTCTAGACTGGGTTTTGCAGAAGTCATTCTTTACAAGAGGACTCTGAAAGGCGTCTGTGAAAGGAGCATCCATTGGGCCTCCAGAAACTTTTGTTAGCAAGATCCAACAAAGGAATCAGTCACTGCTCGAATCATCTTTTACTCTAAAAATGCAATTATAACTGCAACTCAGTACAGTGAGTTGCAGTCATAACCAAAGTTTTTTTAATGTAAAATAAAACACATGTATTTTTAATAAATGTTAGTTTTATTTTTTTATATGAAAGGCTAAGCAGATATTTGACTTGTCTTATCAACCATAAAATTTTGACCCTGGTTTTCAATGGATTTATGGTAAGGGCCTTTCTGAGAGTGTGGATGCTCCTCAGTGGCAAGGGTCTCCTGAGTTGTAAATCTGGGTTTGTTGCTCTAGCAGAATAACCAGGCTGGGTCATTTATGAAGAAGTTTATTTGGCTCCTGGTTCTACATGGCAGTGGCTGCTTCTAGGCTCCAGGTGAGGCCTCAGGAAGCTTCCAATCATGGCAGAAGGGGAAGGGAATGGGCATGTCACATGGAGAGAGAAGAAGCAAGAGACAGTAGGAAGTGCCAAGCTCTCATGTGACCTGATAGAGTGAGAATTCGCACATCACCATGCAGAGGGCACCAAGTCGTTCATGAGGGATCCACCCCCATGATTTGGTTGTCCCTCACCAGGCCCCACCTCCGATACGAAGGTCACATTTCAGCATGAGATCGGAAGGGGATCCAGACTATATCCAGTGGCCGTTGGAACTCTTGCTCTCCACCAGCCACCTGGCAAGCTCTTTGGGGCACGTGCCAGTGTTGGCATCCTTGGTGAGTGTCCTGGCCCCCGGCTGTCATGGGGCTTTTCTGAGTCCTGGATGGTGTGGAGAGAAGGCCTGCCAGTCATGTTAGGCGGCTAAGTGCTGCTAACCCCAGGTGGTAAGTTCTGGAAGGATGTCGTTGTAGGGAACAGCCCAGGGCAACAAATCTGCAGGCACATTCTCTCTTGAAAGATGTCAAAATGATCAGACTCTGGGTGTGAGATGGGCATTTCTGTTTGAGTTCAGATTCAACTTCGAAAACATTTCCTGTCTTAGCTTCAGTCTTGGGGTGAGAACTATCCGTTTCTTTATACATTTCAGGGTCAGAGGGTCTTCCTTGGGTTTCCAGGCCTGTGTTGTGAGCAGCTTTCCAGGGATCTTGGGAGCTCCCAGCCACCAGAGCTGCCCATTCCTCTAGAAAATTGAGGCGCAATGGGACCAGATTTCAGATCTGAGGATTTCAGAAGGAGGGAGCAGCAGAGCGGCCTCTGGACTTCAGGGAGGCTTTATTGGCACCCCTGGGCCAGGGCCATGCAGTTAGCTGGGCAGGTCTCGGACTCTGAGCACTTGTCCATGGTGCCAGTTACACCCACTCAAGGTGGGAGAAGAGTTGTCTTCCCCTCTACCTTTTCACTTCTGTTGGGTCCTCCCATGTCCCTACACAATAATTTGTGTCCCTACAAAATCCATATGTTGAAACCTAACCCCAAGAAGGTGGGCCAGGTCATGAGGGGTCTGCCCTTGTGAATGGGATTAGTGCCCTGATCAAAGAGGCTCCCAAGAGCTGCCTTGTCCCTTCCTTCGTGTAAGGACATGTAGATAGCACCATCTGGGAAAACAGGCAGCAACTCTGCAGACCTCTTGACCTTGAACTTTCCAACCCCCAGTGCTGTGAACAATAAGTTTCTGGTGGTTTTTTCTTTGTTTATTTGTTTGTGGAGATGAGGTCTTGCTATGTTGCCCAGGGTGGTCTCGAAGTCCTGGGCTCAAGCATTCCTCTCACCTTGGCCTCCCAAAGTGCTGGAATTATAGATGTGAGCCTTCACGCCTGGCCAGTTTCTGGTGTTTATAAACTACCCAGTGTAGGGTCTTTTCTTATAGCAGCTGGGGCAGACTAAGACAGAACCTTAACAAAATAAGTCAGGTTAAAATGCGCAATTTGCAAGATGGGTCAATCTGGATCCTTCTTTACTGGCAGAACATGGCTTCAGAAAATCTCAAGCTCTGTGAGGTAGAGGGCATTACAAGTTTCGAATACAGTGCTTTTGTATGAGTGTATTCTTTCGAAAGATAATGACGAGCATGAATCTGACCCACACTTGAAGACCGCCCAGATGCAAATAAAGTACCAGCTTGCAGAAACTGTGATACCTATTTTAAACATGTCTATTAAACATGATGGATTCTATCAGTCCTTGCTAAATTGAGCACGTAAACGAAGATTTAGTTAAGATGTGTTTAAGGGTATATTAGTGCACTTTTCATTAAAACCAAATGTGGGGAACACTTGCCTGTACTGGTGCTGAATGCCAGTGTGTCCGAGGGCCTAGCTCAAGGTGGACGCCCTGACACAGAGACCCTCTAATGACTTGGACTTGGGAGCATGTTTCTAAAAATGTCATTATTATCAGATTAGTGGAACATCTCTGTGTCCCATATGCATGTCATCCTGCTGTGGATTTGTTTGTGGTTTACAAAAGAGAGCAGATTTTGAGAACTCTGGTAAAACGATCGCAGAATTCACCACTGCTTCAAGTAGACGTGGCATTTCTAACCAGCCCACTCACATGTCTCACACCCTCGCTTTGGGTGTACGTGAAATTCCACCCGGGATGCCGTGATCCCAGAAGAGTGTATGTTACGGGGAATCGAGAGCAGAATGGTGGACATTGACCTGTGTTTGCTGGAGACTCGTCTGCCACTGGAGACTTGTCTGCCGCTGGTGACTTTCAGAAGGAGTCAGAGAAGGTGGGGGGGATGTGAACTGCTGCTGCAGCTTTTTTGTAAAACTGTGGCTAAGAGGAACTTTAACCCTCTTTTTGCTGATTAAAAAAATAGGCATTTGTGGGAATGCATTTCTTGCATTTGAGTACTGATCTTTTTCCTGAAAGGTTTGGCAGCCTGGGCACTATTTGCATTGGGGGCTGATTCACTCTCTGTGGGGGCACTGCCCTGTGCATTGGAGAATGTTAGTAGCATCCTGGCCTTTGCCCCCAGATGACCCCCTAGTGGTACTACTCTCTTTTCCCGCCACCCCCAGTTCCGTCCATCAAAATATCTCCAGACATTGCCAGATGTCTCCTGAAGACTAACACAGCCTCTGGTTGAGAACCAATGCCCTAGGAAGACATGCTGTTTGTTTGTTTTTAATACACTTTATAACCCCACCTGTGTGTGAAACACCTTGCTTTACCTGGGAGTCTGTGTGTCTAAATACCACTCTCCAGCATGCCTGTTTGCCACAGAGTGGTTAATGCTTTTTAATTGGCACAGTAAATATTCCGGAGTCTTCCTTGTTATGCCAGAGTCATTTAGAAATCAGCTTTGAAAGGTGGCTGCTATTTTCGGGATCATCACACTTCATCTGCTGTTTGGTGTCAAACCCTGAGCCGCTGTTACTTAACACTGATTAATAAATGACAGGTTGTCAGCAGCGGTTGTGAAGACATTTCAAGGAGCCATTGTTCTTTTAAATTAAAACATTTAAACATTTAAATCCAGGGCTGGTTCTGGTGGCTCCTTTTAATGATCCCTTTTGTCTTGGCTTACCTTTCTTCTCCTGATCACAAGGCTGTCACACCGACTATACCTACAGCGAGATGACACGACAGCCCTTCCCTGTCACTGCTGGTACTTTCACGAGGAGAGCTGGAAGCCGCTGGAGCAGATGTTGATTTCCAGAGAACATGGCAGGCTGCTATGAAAGGGGGTGTGTCCGCAGGCTCCAGCTCCTTGGTTGATACTGTAGGCAGGGCTTGCAGGATGGGGCCTTCCCTGGCTCTGAGTGTGTGTGTCTGTTTGTGTCTCTCTATGTACTTTGTCTATGTCTGTGCATGTGCTTGTGTGTATCTGTATGTGTGTTTCTTTACTCTTTAATTTTTATTTTGCTACTTTTTTGAGTCAAGGTCTCACTCTGTCACCCAGGCTGGAGTGCAGTAGCACAATCACGGCGCACCAGAGCCTCAGCCTTAGGCTACGGCAGTCTTTTTCCCTTAGCTTCCCAAGTAACTGGGACTACAGGCATGTGCCACCGTGCCCAGTTATTTTTTTTTTTTTCTTTTTTTTTTTAAAGACAAGGTGTTGCCCTATTGCCCAGGCTGTTCTTGAACTCCTGGGCTCAAGTGGTACTCTTGCCTCAGCCTCCCAAAGTGCTGGGATTACAGGTATGAACCACTGCTCTCAGTCTGTGGGTTTTTCTATATGTAAATCTGTATGTGTCCGTGTACATCTGTGTATCTGTGTGTGTGGCTATACATGCTATTGTCTGTGTGCATCTCATTGTGTGCGCGCACATGTCAGGAAGCCCTGTTCTTCCCCTCTTGGTGCAGGGACCTCTTCTCCCTCCTCTTCCTGCTCCTGGTGACGAGCATCGCCATCTGACCAGACTTTCCTGGCCCATAGGGAATGTATTCTGAGACATCAGGTTGCTCTAGAATTGGTGTATCCAGGAACCCAGCTGGACAGTAAGGACCTAGGGGGCTGCAGAGAGCTAGGTGGGGCCCCTGCCATCTCACAGGGGCAGTCCCCTAAGGAAGGGTACCCAGATCCTACCTTCACCATGGGTGGTACCCACACCCAGACTGACCACACGAGGGGTTTCACATGGCAGACAGTCCCGATACAGCACAGCCAAAGCCTGTGGATGCCCCCAAGCCTCCTCTGGCCTCCCTGGGGCTCCTTTCTTCCCACTCCCCTGCCTCTCTCGTCCCTCCTCCCCTAAGGCAGCAGTGGACGAGCGGACCAGGCCGTGCTCCTTCTAGCTCTGAAGATGCGATTTTCTCACCAATTTCAGAATCCACCTAACTTGTGTTATATTTAGCTGACTCTCAGTTTTGTTAAAAAAGGAAAAAGGAGGAAAGTCACGTTGCAGCATTAGAGGTAGAAAACTCAGAACGTTTCCTGTGGATTATCACAGGTGTCCTGGGGCCAGTAGCAGCAGAGTGATGGTTGGACTCCTGGATCCTTCAGACATACCTGATTTGAGATGATGTGTGTGTGTGTGTGTGTGTGTGTGTGTGTAGTCCTCCCTCTCGTCCCTGGGGGCGGGAGTCGGTGGTCAGATGCCTGACATCTTTGTCCTCCAGGATGCTGGGCCTGGAGCATGGCTCAACGGCACACCTCGGGCACTTCGCCATTTGTGATGGACCACAGACCCCTCCTTCAGTGAGAATTAAACCAACAGGAAATGGGGGGGTAGGGGGGCTGGTAGTTTATTTAGAAGTGATGCTCCTAAGGTCCCCTTTAAGAAAGACTGTTAACAATGCATGGAGACAAACTTCAAGACTTCTTTTTAGGGAAATTATTCAGTTCATAAACCTCCACTTTAATATAGTTATAGTTTAAAGGTTTGGGGTTTTTTAAATTAGAAAGTTAATTTTCATAGGTAAAACAATCAGCAACTTACAGAACATAGAAATTTGCAATACTCCACACCGAGAAATATCAAAATGTGGGTGATGCTTTTAAATGCTATGTTTTCCTAAGATTACCTTGAAACCCAATTTTTGTCATCTAACAGGGAAGACTAGCACTCAGTAGCATTGTTAGCCAGAGATGACAAGTTAAAATACACTTGCTAGATCAAATGGCCTGCTATTTTCTTATAAAACTTATTTCTGCCAGGTTCAGTGGCTCAGCCTGTAATCCCACACCTTTGGGAGGCCGAGGTGAGTGAATTGCCTGAGCCTGCGGGTTCAAGACCCACCTGGGCAACTTGGCAAGACCTCATCTCTACAATAAATCAAAAAATGAGCCGGGCGTGGTAGCACGTGCCTGTAGTTCCAGCTACTTGGAAGGCTGAGGCAGAAGCATCGCCGGAGCCCAGCAGGTCGAGGCAGCGGTGGCTGGGAACGGCCACCGCACTCCAGTCTGGGTGACAGAGTGAGACTCCAACGCAAAAAAAAACCAAAAACTTATTTCTATAAATGTACCTTGCTTTTAATTCTATATTTAAAATAAGTAGGGGTGCAAACTTTAAAAGTTATATAAGTGAATCTTTGATTAATTATTTTGCCTGCAAAAATTACCTCTCCAATTTAAAAAAAGTGCACACTTTGATCACACCCATATTTTACATGAAGATAATTTTAAATAAGATCTGGAACCACACTTGTAAGCACTCTTATTCCCTTGCGTCTGTACTGCTCTGTGTAATCTGACGCTCATACCTGAATACATATCCATGTGGACCGTCAATGTTCAGCTCCTCTGTCTCATCTTAAAAAGTTGGATTTTTTCCACTTTCATTACAGAAATGGCTCTGTGATGTGCATTCTTGTGCATATTTGGAATGCATATGAGGAATTTGAATGTTAAGGATTTTGCATGGGTTGCTGAGCTGCCTTCAGAAAGCCTAGCACGTTTATCTGGTCACGAGGTGATGTGGTAAGAGTCTGTCTTACCCTCACCCGAGTGCATGTGGGGGTGGAGGGAGCTTACATTATGTATATGCAATAATAAATATATTAATTTTGGCCAATTTGTCAGTAGAAAGCTGTTCTTTACATTTTTATGTGTCATTATGTAACTTTTATTGCTACTTGTTCATTGGACATTTGCTCTTTCTTTGTAATTTTGTTATCTCTTTGGTTTGCCTTTATGGGTTTATGTTGGCTTTTTTTCTCCCACTGGAGTTCTTCTCTTTTCCCGTTTGGCTTGGAATAAATTTTTGTATGCTATTTATTTATGGACCTTCTTGCCTGCCATGCTCATTACAAATGCTCCCCTGGTTTTCTGTTTGTTTTGGTTTTGTTCATGGTATTTTCTGACGAGACAACCTACCCTGTGTTTTGCAGTCATGTATTTCAGCCTTATCCCTTATGCTTATGCTTCATCCCTTGGGATCTCCTACTTCCCCCCTCAGTCTCTGACCCATGTCCTGTCCCTGCTCTTTCTGCTTTCTGACACTTTCCCCTCATTCTTTTCCTTCACTTTCCTTCCTTCCTCATTTCCCCAACATCCTGAAGAGTGAACTTGCTTTTCTGATCTGTGGGCTTTCCTCAACTTTCTGCCACCAGCATGATGCTCACTGTGCTGGTTCTTCGCTGGGGCCTTTCTACACTGGTTTCCATAGATAGTCAATTTAGAAATGAGCCTACAGGGTCTTAAAAGTGGGTTGGCCCAGGCCTGGCTGGCTCATTTCAGTCCCACAGGTCTTTAAATTCCAAGCTTGCTGGAAGCCGGAGCCCTGAGAAACACTCGCACCAAGTTCCTCCCGTGTCCCAGGAGTCAGGGCACCAGAGCCACTTGTCTTACCCTCTGCTGACTGTGAAGAAGGTGCTTTTACTGTCTCCACAGGATATTTTCATTAAACAAACCTGCACGTTTACAGACCGGAAAAGTATTATGCGAGCGTTTTATGAGCAGAATGTAGAAACTAATGGAGAAAAAATACTGGAAATACAGGTTGTTTGGGGTTGTTTGCTGCTCACACTGACGGTAAGGTTAATCACACGTCGCATGGCAAGTTCCTCCAATCTCCTCTATAATGTGTTTTTTATTTCCATTTGTGTTGGGGGTTTTGTAAAATAAACACACATTGTGTTCTCTGGGGAGATAATGGGTATCTCTGAAAGGACAATGAGGACTGTGATGTAGTCAGCTCTGTGTGGTGAGAGGAGCCGGGGAGTTTTGTGTGTTGTATTGTCACCATTCTGGTGGTAGGCAATGACTTAAATAGGCCCGGCCTCGGAAGCTGTAATTGTGCCGAACCTCGTTGTGATGGACGTTCCCTTGCGTGCCTGTGCAATTCTGGATAATGAATATATAGACAGGCACCCTGCACATCTCAGGTTTTCTTTTGATTCTCTGAAAAGGCTATTCTTTCTTTTTTTAGGCCAATCTTTGAGGTTAGTGATGGAGAAATTACAATAATAATAATAACAACAGCACAAAAAACAAACTTTAAAAAAAGCCCTGAAATATTTAAATTTTCATTAGGAAGCCAGCTGCAGTGCCTTGATTATGCAGTAGGTCATGTCCAGGAGCTGCAAGGTCCTGAATATGCATTGTTTTTCTCGACCATTTTTTAAAAGCTGGATTCTCATTAACTGTTGTCATTTCACACATAGCCTCCTGGGAAGCGACTGGAGACTGGAGTGGCACCTGCCCGCCATGGTGTGTGATGCCAGGGGCTGGCTGGGGGACGGCCAGGCTTAAGCCTTAGTGCTTTGAGGGGCATGGGTGCCAGCCACACTGGTGTTTTAACCTGAGCCAAGGTGGTCCTGGGAGGCCAGCAGCATGGTGGATTCATCTCCAAGGGGGCCGAGGGACCTTGGAACGAAGGTCAGTGTGGATGGCTGGGCCAGCTGCCACCAGACCCAAGGAAAGGGGAAATTAAAGACATTCATTTGCATATTCCTGGCTTCTCATGTTTTCTCCCAAGCTCTGTGCAAAGACTGGCCTTCCCTTTCCTGACAGCTCTCTGCTCCCCGAGTCCCTCTGCTAATAAGGACTGTCTGTCCTGCCTTCTAGTCTCACTCCAGAGCTGGTGACATCGGAGATATTTTTTAATTGAACATATAGACCGCCTTGCTTAAATGGTAATGTGTATGGTCTCCTAATAGGGTAGGGAGAGAAAGGAGGAGGGAAAAAGGATTTCAACAACTCTTACTGCTTTTTGAAGATTATTTTAATAGTAGTGTATGTTGAGGGTAGAAAACTTTAATAAAAATGGATTAAACTTAAGAACATAAAATCACCACTGTTAATATTTTGATCTACAGATAACTTTTCTAGACTTTTCTTGTTAAATCTACAGAAGTGAAATTACCCCACATAGCTTTGATCTTCGCCTCAACTTGCCCACATATGGTGGCTGTTTTCCATGTTGTACATAATTTTCTGTCCCATGTTTAAGAGTATTCCATTGTCATTTATGCAGTCATTTCCATAACCAAATCAGAAGAGATAGTTTGTTTCCATTGCACTGTCATTAAAGGGGGAAAGGGCATTTTCACTTACCTAGCTGACATAGCTTGGAGGTTTGCCCCCTCCAAATCTCATGCTGGAATGTGGTCCCCAGTAACAGAGGAGGCTTGGTGGGAGATGCTTGGGTCATGGGTGTAGGTCGCTCGTGAATGGCTTGGTGCCTTCCCCATGGTCACGCGTGAGTTCTCACTCTATTAGTTCCCTTCAGAGCTGGTTGTCTGAAAGAGCCTGGCGCCTCCTTCAATCTCTCACTTCATCTCTTGCCACATGACACGCCCGCTCCCTCTCTGCCTTCTGCCCTGATTGTAGCTTCTTGAGGCTCACCAGAAGCAGATGCCAGCACTGTGCAGAACTGTGAACAGATACATCTCTTCTCCTTATAAATGACTCACTCCCAGGCATTCCTTTACAGCAATGCAAAACAGACTGACACACTTACTTTTGTGAAACCATCAGAAACTCCTTAAGTTTCCTTCTGGGGGAGGAGACAGTTTTCAGAGGGACTGGCCTCTGGACCTGTGACTAATCCCAACCCATATTCAGAAGGGAAACTTCAGAGTGTGTTAGTTTCCACAGTGTTGATGATGATGTCACTACAATCAAAGCTTTCTCAGTAGGGTTCTTTCATGTCTTTGTGAGTGACCTTTGCTGATGAGCATTTAACCCACATCTGTGAGTCGGGGCTGTGTCCACATGACCCTCCATCCTGGATTAACCCCAGGATCAGGCCTTGGTAGGACCCCAGGCTTCGGGACAGTTGGGAACAGGAGCCTCACACACACGCAGCAGTCCAGGCACGTTGGGCTGCCTTTCTCCCAAACTGCTCTCCAAGCCCACTTAGGTCTGTTTTCACTGTGATGGGGAGTGGTTATACAATGTCACTTGCACCAGCCCTTAACCTCTAAAAGTACAGTTTTTATCAACAGACCCTTGCACGGATTCTTTCCTTGATAGCATATTTACTAAGGAGAACTCCAGATGCAAAAGGCCGCTTTTCAATGCAGAAAGCATTAAAATATGCTTTAGGTTTTGCAAATATGTCTGGGGTTACGTCTACATCTATCACCATTAATATCTCAGTTTCAACATCATTGTCCCAAGCCATGAGGGTATCTGACCGTGCTGTGATGGAGACTTTGTTGTGGTCACCCTGCTCAGGGCTGAAGGCAACCCTCACAACTCTCAGTGGCCCTGTGAGTCTGACTGTCTCCTGCTTTGCTGTGAGAGTGAAGCACTGGCATGGGCTCTCTCTGCATCAACCCAACGTGCTGATGACAGTGGCCACCCAACTCTGTGCTGAAGAGACCCTGGAGCTGTGAACCCACTCCCTGAGAAGTCTTTGTTCTACAGCAGGACACCAGTGTCGTGCTGGAACCCCAAGGACCCCCAAAATGGAAGGCACTGTGCCCAAGAGGCCAAAGAAATGACTCTGAGACAACAGACAGGACATAGGCTTTATAGGGAATTTTCATACAGGAAAGATGGTCCAGGAGCAGCCACGGGACGGGAAAACCAGCTCCTGGTTGTAAAAGGCACACAGGTTATACACCAGTTTACATAGGGCAGAGGGCAGGGTTAGGCGTGAAGAAGGCAGGGTCTTTGGTACACAGGCGCCGTGGGAGAAGCATAGACATGCAAGGCTGTTGTGTACTCAGGGTGGCTGCGATTTCCCTCAAAGGGTGGGACTTTTAGTATTATAATGAATCAAAGGTGACCAGAGGTTATGGGCACAGGTCCAGGCGGCCCCATCTGGCCTGAGCCATCCCGGGGCCAATGGCCTCGAGGAAAGGTACGGGAGAAAGCTCGAGGTGCAGCCTGCAGGATGGAGTCAGCAGGTGGGAATGCAGCGCCCTGGGCTCAGCCCCACCTGCATGCCAGGCGTGGAGCCCAAGGGGAAGGGGACATCCCTCCCTGGGCTCCAAGCCTTTGCTGGGG
Organism: Carlito syrichta; assembly: GCF_000164805.1. NCBI lineage: Eukaryota > Metazoa > Chordata > Mammalia > Primates > Tarsiidae > Carlito > Carlito syrichta. The sequence goes on from NW_007046133.1 coordinate 375,619, forward strand.
CCACATCCGGGGTGTGCTTATGTTGGCCCTGAGCGTGTGTTGTCCTGTGCCAGCGGTGTTAATCCAACACAGCCCCTGAGTGAGAAATCTCACATACTTAGGTTCTAAGCCAGAGAGTAGGCCTGGAGTGGGCAGGAGAGAAGGAGGGTGGTGTTTTGTACAAGAAGACTCCTTCCCTTTTACCCTTACTCCCCTCTGCCCTCTCCTTTCCTCCTGCTTTGCATGGTTCTTCAATGCATTTCTGAGTCGCTCTATGTTTCAGGAGCTCTGCTCAGTGCTATAGAAACCTCAGAGTGTGATACTTAGCAGCGGAATATTAAAAGGCAGCCAAGTAGGAGGAGGAAACCTTGAATGGACACCCAAGGAGCCAGGGTATGTTAACCATATCAGAGGAGCTCAGAGCTTGTGACCCCAGGCAAACCTGGTTGTGAATCATGGTGGTATGACTGCTTACTAGGAGGCAAATCTTCAGAGCCTCAGTCTTCTATTCTGCAAAATGGGTATAATAATAGTCTCTAAAACACAGGCATGCTAATGCGTTTAAGCTAGATACTACATCTGGGACAAAGCCAAAAGCGACAGTGCCTCTTCCTTCCCTACCTTATAAGGAGGACTTTTGCTTCATGGGTACAGTGAAGATTGCCTGGAGCCCTGAGAGGCTATGTGGATTTCCACAGGAGAGCTGAGGGCTTCCTGGAGAAAAGAGGCCAGAAGGTGGGAGGGAGAAGACACTTGAGAGGAGAGGGGAAGGAGGAGGAGAGGGTGGGAGACTGGGAGGGTGACATCCAGGGCAGACTCTGGGCAGGAGGGTCCCACAGAGGCATGCTGAAGAGCCGAGCAGGAGGCCTGGAGGAACCCCTTCCTCCCTGCCCAGCCCTTGCCCTCTCCTTTGACAGAGATTCCCACTGTGATTTGAGGTCTTGAGTCTAGCTGCTGGGAGCTGGAGGAGACACTCTGCCCAGACAGCCATGGACAGAACTCACCAGGCCTGTTAATCGGCTGAAGCAGGTAGACCAGTTAGCAGAGCTCCTGGCCTGCAAGACAGTTATTGCTGCTATTTGTTGGGTTATTATAAAGCAGCTCCAAGATGGACTCCATTTTCCCATGTATAGACAGAGGTGCAGAGTGAGATCGCTGGGGCAAGGTCACTGTCCTCCAGGGTCGGGAGGCCGTGGCCATTCTGTGAGGTTGGGTCATGGCACAAGCAGCTGTGACAGAGGGGCACTCTGGCCTAGCTTTCAGGACAGGTGTGAACTCGCCTAGACAGGTGAGTTGCGGGGAGGCAGAGGGCACAGGGATGGGGCAGGAGGGATGAGACCCAGAGCTTCCCAGGCCCAGGAAGGAAGCAGGTCTGAGCCAGGGTGGTCTGCGCTGGCCTTAGTTATGTCTGCTGGTGTCTTCAGTGTCGCCACCTGGAACAACCGTGAGATTTCTCATCAAGCCTGGCATCTCCCCAACCTTGGATGTTAGGAGTCCTGGGCTGTCTCATGACCTCAGATAGTACTGAGGAGTGACTGACCCTGGGGAGGCGTGAGCGCACTCTGCTGTCCATCGGTCCTGGCATCCCTTTCTGCGCATCATGCAGCTTGGGGCTTGTCCTCCCACACAGTGCCTCATGCCTCCCCACCACCTGCCCAGCCCTGCTGGAGGAAAGGAGGCAGATCCTGCAGGAGGTGAGAAGGGGGTCTGAACTGAAGACCCTACCTATGGCTAGCATCAGGGGAGAAGGTTTGAACTCTTAGAGAAGGAGAGACACCCCTGGAAATCCCAGCCCCTAAATGAGGTTGCTCTGCTCCATCAGTAACAATAATGATACCTAATCTGGGCATGGTGTCTCATACCTATAATGTCAGTACTTTGGAAGGCCAAGGCAGGAGGATTGCATGAGCCTAGAAATTTGAGACAATCCTGGGCAACAGAGTAAGACCTTGTCTCTACAAAAAAAAAATTTTTTTTTTGGGGTTGGAGTCTCACTCTGTTGCCCAGACCAGAGTGCAGTGGCACGCTCCCGGCCACCATAGCCTCAACCTGCTGGGCTCTGGTGATCCTTCTGCCTCAGCCTTCCAAGTAACTAGAACTATAGGAGCACGCTGCCATGCCCAGCTAAATTTTTTTTGATTTATTGTAGAGAGGAGGTCTCGCCAAGTTGCCCAGGTAGGTCTTGAACCCACAGGCTCAGGCAATCCACTCAC
>NW_007046133.1:378069-381672 GCF_000164805.1 Carlito syrichta
GAAGGCTGAGGCGGAAGGATCGCCAGAGCCCAGCAGGTCGAGGTTGCGGTGGCCGAGAGCGGCCACTGCTCTCCAGTCTGGGCGATGGAGTGAGACCCCCAACTAAAAAAAAAAAAAAAAATTATCCAGGTGTAGTGGTGTGTGCCTGCAGTCCCAACTACTTGGGACGCTGAGACTGGAGGATTGCTTGAGCCCAAGAGTTTGAGGCTGCAGTGAGCCATGATCATGCCACTGCACTCCAGCCTGGGCAACAGAGTGAAAACCTGACTCAAAAACAAATAAATAAATTAGCCGGGCATGGTAGTGTGTGCCTATAGTTAGTCCCAGCTACTCAGGAGGCTGAGGAGGGAGGATCACTTCAACCCAGGAGTTTGAGGCTGTGATGAGCCATTATTGTATCATTGCACTCCAGCCTGGATAAGAGAGTAAGACCTTATCTCAAAAACAAACAGACAAAATAATACCAATGTCTAACCTGGAGAGAGTGCTTTCCTTGTCCTGACCCCATCCCGAGTCCATGGTCAGCCTTGCTACTGCAGGAGCACCAATGTCTCACCCCCCCTCTACAGATGGGGAATGGAAGGTCAGAGAACTGAGGGTCTGTTTGCCCAAGGATCGCAGCTTGGATAGTGTGTGGATGGATCTGCTTCGACTGTACTGAGGCCAGACTGACCCTTGGCACTTGGCCTGGGACATGGAACATCCCGACCTCAGGACAAGCCGGGGTGAATGACCAATGCCAGGTTGACTTTTTGTTTTTGTTTTTGTTTTCGAATCAGGGTCTCACTCTGTTTCCCAGGCCAGAGTGCAGTGTCATGATCACAGCTCACTACAGCCTTGATCAGGTTATCCTTCTGCCTCAGCCTCCTGTGTAGCTGGAACTACAGGTATGCATTACCACCCTTGGCTATTTTTTCTATTTTGAAAAAAAATTTTTTTGTAGAGATGAGGTCTTGCTATGTTACCCAGGTTGGTCTTGAACTCCTGGGCTCAAGCAATCCTCCCGCCTCAGCCTTCCAAATTGCTGGAATGACAGGCATGAGCCACCAACCCAGGACAGCTATTTTTGAGTATGTGAAGCTTCCAGGTTGCACACACCTGAAGATGTCCCATCACAAGGAGTCCCCAGCTGTACTGTCTCTAGAGGCCTGATCTGTACAGTTTGAATCAGGAGGGAACAGAGACTCTCTCCGGGTTTTCCTTCATTTATGAGTGCTTAGATGATTTAGGGAGAAGTCATTTGAAAATTAATTATCCAGATAATTGCCTCTCCCTTAACTTCACTCTGTAAAATGTAAACTTGATTGTCATTCTGATATATACTATTTTGCATCCTTCAGAAAACAGCTTGGGCCCCTGCCCTGGAGTCCAGTCTGCTTGTATGTTGATTGTGAGGATGGGTTGTCCCACACTCCCACCCACCGGAGTTCTGTGGCCGTTGAGGTGTTGTGCTCAGGTTGTAATAAAGTCACAGCCTTTCAGCTTTGCAGGTGGGCCCCACAGACAGGCAGGCAACAGGCTCACCGAGTTTTGGTCACCTTTGGAGGTAATCTCACGTGTCAGGAAGTCACAGGAGAGGATGTTGGATTCCTCCTGTCCCTAATAGACCTAGTCACTCACTCAAGGATTTCCTTACACCATCTGATGGAGAAGAAAAGCCAACCTTAAGTAGCTTGATGTATATAGTATGATTTCTGAAAAGATTGCTAATCCTGGCGGGAATTTATGTAAAAGTATTCAGACCCTGCAGAAGAGTCAAGGCTTCCATATTTATCAAATGTGGCTCTCGGATGTGGAGCAGGCATCCTGGGGCAGCCTCAGGAACCGCCTTTGTTAATGAATTTCAAAGGTGGGGATGGCTACTGAGCGTCTTATCTGGTGGGCTTGCTGGTGGAGTTTGGTGATTTATTCACTTTTTGGATTTTTGCAGTTGCTGGAGCTTTCCAACACCTTGTAAGGAAGTAAGAGCTAGAAAGCAAGAGATATGTCATTCGGTTTTTCTCCGCACACTATATCCTGGGATGTGTTCTTTATATAGTAAAAAGTCCTGGCAGCGCGTGAGTGCTTCGGTGGGTGAGACCTTGAGAAAGTGGCCATGGGCGAATGGGCAGATACAAAGTAAGGGCCAGACAAAAGGAGGAACGTGAGTGACAACTGTTCTCTCTTTCCTGTCCCCCCCCTCTGCTCACAGCACAGCCCTACGTTCTAACTACTCTGCCTTCCGCAATAACACACTTTTAAAAAAGCGTAGCTGGTGTTTAATCTTGCAACTTCTTAAAAGTTAAGCCAGTGATGTGTCTTCTCCTAAGTTAACTGTATAGATAAGGGTTCTATTAAGAAGCAAATGAAGAAATGAAAATCGAACTTCCTGGGGAAGCAATTATATTCGTTTATAATAAGCCTTAAGAAATTTGAAAGGAAGGGGAGAAAAGCCGATGAAAGAGTATATTGAGGATATTAAATTAAGTAATTTTAATGTCACCATTTGATATCCAGGAATGTGAACAATTCATAGTTCTTGAAACTGTCAAGTTGAAACTCTCGTCTTTCTGTCATGGGAGCGGTGGCATTGATGGAGGATTATATATGTCAGCAGATAGGAAGAAGGAACTCGAATTGCACTTTGAAGACACAGGTCCCTATGGGGCAGCCAGGCAGGGCGGTCAGGGCCAAGCTTGCTATACTCACATGTGTGCAGTCCTGCCTCCCTTGAAGTCCCCCCAATACATGATGGGACCTCTTGAAGCCTTGCCCAGGATTCTGTCTCTCATCGGAGGACTATGCTCGGGAGGAAAGACTCACCTGTGTGGAAGAGGCTTTGTGCAGGGCTGGGGCCAGGGACACACCCAACCTACAGCAACTGTAGCTGTGGAGAAAACAGGGCTCCTGCGGGGGGCTCACCAGCCCGCAGTCTGTAGGCTGTCCATGGGCTTCTGTGTATTAAAAAATAAACAAAAAACTACCCTTTGGCATCTCTTCTTCGTGGGATTGTAAGACACAGTCTGAGACACTGAGACGTGACTGTCTACGCGACCTGTGTGTGCTCTGATAAAATTCTCCAGCATGACCCTGCCTTGTGCTTTCAGGGCCCATGAAGCCGAGTGGTCACTGAGGACCTTCTCCCGGCATGGCTGGCCACTAGGATATAGAGGTCACTGAAGGGAAGACAGTGCCTGGTCTCATGGAGTTTATAGTCAAGGGGGAGGGTCATTAAAGCAAATGGCTGTTAGAACCAAGAGGTTGTCAGTGTGATGGGGATGAGCCATCTGTGTGTAAGAAGGTCTCCCGAGTCAAAAGGATGGGTGTCAATGATGATCCTGTGGGCAGAGTCAGGGCAGCAGGGCACAGGCTGGGGGCACCATTTAAGTAGGAGACCAGCATGTCTGGCAGCCTGGAGGTTGAGGCCTGTGGCACAGTCAGGAGCCTGGTCCAGCCTGGCTTGGGCTGTCTCCGCTGCAAGGGGCAGTGGTTGGTGCTGGAGTGGTTTGAGGGAAGGATGGGGCCGCATCAGCCAAGACTTCATAAGCCTGAAGTGTGGACTTTATTGCAAGAGTATTTGAAGCTGGGCTCAGTGGCTCAGCCTGTAATCCCACGGCTTTGGGA
>NW_007046133.1:381880-463895 GCF_000164805.1 Carlito syrichta
AAAAAAAAAAAAAAAAGAGTATTTGAGAAACATTTCCATGTTTTAATTCTTGAACAGATTTATTGAGATGTAATTCACATACCATAAAATTCATCCTTTGAATGCAATTCAGAAGTTTCTAGTCGATTCACAGCTATGCAGCCATCACCACTACTGATTTTAGAACATTTCCCTCATCCCAGAAAGTTCTGTGTAGTATTATCTCATGTGTAGATTTGTGTAACCACCACAGTTAAGGCCCCAGGTGGTTGTAACTCCACAAGCATGCGCCTTTGTAAAGAGATCAATGTCCAGTGCAACTGCCATTTTACAGGAAGCTGAGGAGAAAGCATGTGCAACAGCATGGTAGTGTTCAGTACATACTCAGCTTTGCAGGACTTTTCCAGAAAACGCAGAGCAAGGGCTACAGCTTGTCCACAGAACTTTGTGAAGGAGACGGCTGCAGACGCCCACTGCACAGGACAGTCCGTGGACTCAAGTGCCTCACACCGGTGTGGTTGAGGACTGCGTGATCCTCTGAAATGTGAGGAGCTCTTGGGAAGTTCTGACCACCTCCCTGCTGTTCACATGGCACTTGCTCTCCTGAGAAATTCAGTGAAGGGTTTTAATAAATCCTGCAAAATCCAGGTGGTGTTCATACACAAGACAAAATGAAGATCCAGACTCAGGTCATTCTAAACTCACAGGAGGGGCCAGCAGGCCATGGGAAGTGTCTGCACATGGGGCTTCATGTGTTGTGCTTTGGCATCCCCAGGCTGTGCCCATGAGATGCCAATGGTGTCCCCAGACACTAGAAAAAGCTAAATGTACCTCCCACGTGGCCAAAACTATCCCTTGGGTTGGTGCCAGCCCCATGGAGCCTCTGTGCTTGACTGTGAGAACCTCAAGGACTCTGTTTAGAGACATGATGTCTCATCTGCAGGACAGACCCAGTCAGGTATGAAGTAGCCGAGCATGCATGCACATATGGATGGATGGAGAGAAGATGGGTGGATATCGATGGATGGATGGATGGGTGGACAAATGGATGGATGGACAGAAGGATGGATGAGTGGATGGATGGAGGGATGGCTAGAGAAAAGATGAACAGATATAGATGGATGGAGAGAAGATGGGTAGGTATGGATGGATGGACAGATGGATAGACGGATGGATGGATGGAGAGAAGATGGGTAGGAATGGATGGATGGATGGAGAGAAGATGGGCAGGTAAGGATGGATAGACAGATGGACGAATGGATAGACAAATGGATAGATGGATGGAGAGAAGATGAGCAGGGATGGATGGATAGACAGATAGATGGATGGATGGAAAGAAGATAGGCGGGTAAGGATGGATAAACAGATGGATAGACAGACAAATGGATGGACAAACATGGATGGAGAGAAGATGGGCAGGGATGGATGGATGAGTGGGCGGGTGGGGTGAATGAATGAATAGTTGAATGGGTAGATGGATGGATGGACAGGTAGGTGGATGGAGAGAGGGATGGATAGACGGGTAGGGGGTAGGTGAATTGATGAATGGATGGAGAGGTGAATGAATGGGTATGTAGAAGGATGGAGAGATGGGTAGGGAGCAGTGGGCATGTGGATGCATAACTTAAATATAACTGTGCCTGCAAAGCCCTCAAGCACCTGTTGCCCAGCAGTTGTGCTGAGTTCACCGTCTCTGCCCTTCAGGCAAGATGGACCTCTCCACTGTTAAGTAGAATGTGTTGGTAACATGGTGAGTGAAATCATAGCTTGGCTATTGGAAGGCATTAAGGTATTTAAGAATCTGAGGTTTTACTGTAGGTCAGTGGTTCTCAGCTAGGGATGATTTTGCCTCCCAGTGAACATTTGTCAATCTCTAGGAATATTTTTGGTTGTCACTCATGGGGGGAATGTGCTGCTGGCATCTAGTGGGTAAAGACCAGGGATGCTGCTAAACATTTTCCAATGCCCAGGACAGCCCCACATCAAAGAATAGGCCACCCAGATGGCCAGAGTGCTGGGGTTGAGAAGGTGATGAACTGTGCTATGTCTTAGAAGCCACGTCACGTGAATTAATGGATCTTTGGAACACTAATGACTGCCTTGGGCAAAATGTATGCAGAGAGAGCTCTTCACATACAGAATTCAGAAGACGTGGCAAGAGGCAGCTGTAGAGTTGAGCTCTGGGAGGGAGTTTCTTGAGGTGTTCTTGGAGCAGAGGGTGTGGCCTGTATGTTGGATGTATCATTAGTGTGATTATATATACTTATGTGAAGACACAGTTGTTCTATAAATGAAGCGAATCTTCAGAGAATAATAGGAGAACTTCTCCTGGGGGTGAGCAAGTTAACATGCAGAGAATGAGAAGCTTGGATTTACAATGGGGTAATAAATGGGAACTCGCTGCACAGAGAAATTGGTGTTTTAATTTGTGAGAAAATTACTAACTGGCAAGTGGTGCTTTAGGCCCGAGTTCTTTCAGAGTGTGGATTTTCCTTAAAAGCAAGCAAACCTGTGTTTACACTATTCCCTGCAATAGAGTAAACAATGAGGACCTACATGGATACGAGGATCAGCCATAGTGTTGCTGTAACCACAAGGGCCCTTCTGGAGACAATGGGTGGTCAAGACCATGTGCTATGTGGTGTCTGTAGCTTGGCTGTTCTGCTTACCTGGGACACTAACAACATCTAAGTCAGTTTCTCTGCCCACCTGAGCATCATGTCTCCCTCCACTCTCTGTGGAGTGAAAGAGTGGTTTGTTTGATCCTCCTTTAAATAATTCTGTTGAAGGTGATGCCAGGGCAGGGAGAGACAGAGGTGTGAGAATTCAACCCACAAACCAGCTAAAATTTGGTGGTGGCTGTGATGTGAGCATGATAGTAACAGTGATAGGAGACAGAGGTGGCAGTGATTGGACAGTGGTGGTGATAATGATGGTGAGAGTGGTGGTGGTGATAATGATGGTGATGGTGGTGATGCTGATGATGTTGACAGTCATGATTGTGATGATAGTGATAATAGTGATGATGGTGGTGGTGTGGTCATGATCATGAAGGTGAAGGTGGTAATGGTGATGGTGATGATGATGGTGGTTATGGTAGTGATGATGATGGTGATGGTGGTGATGACAATGGTGATTTTGATAATGGTGATGATAATATTGGTGGTTTTGGTGATGGTGATGATAAAGGTGGCGGTGATTTTGATGATTGTGATGTTGGTGAATATGGCGGTGCTAGTGGTGATGATGGTGGCAGTGATAGTGGCGGAGGCCAATGGGTGAAGCCCTAGCAGGGTCAACCATTGGCCCTGCCCTCCCCTTCAGAGATCTGCACCTTCTGCCCCATACACTTCATGGCTCTCACTTATCCTGTCCACACACCTCCTGCCTCTCCTGTTCTTCCTACATCTGTGCTCCGGACGGCCCCACTTTTTTTTTCTGGAGCCCAGCAAGTTCAGTCTAGCCTTTGGGCCCTTGCATTTCTGTTCTTCCTGGAAACTTCTCATCCAGACCTCCCACTGGCTGGCTCTTTTTGGTCATCAGTTTGTAGTTCACACTGTCCCCCTAGAGGGGCTTCTGGTGGCCCCATCTCAATCTCTGCCTCACAGGCTGGCATTGCCCGGTGGACTAATTGAGCCTCTCTAGGGCTTATTTGGCCATTACTTTCTCTAGAATTTTGGTCCTGTGGGACCAGGCAGCCACACTGAGTGTCACTGTATCTCAGTTCTCAGTCCGTGGTGGTCAGACATAAAGCTATTAGTGAGAATCTCTGCCTTGAGCTTTATGTGTGCTTGTGGGATTAGGTCAGTATTTGGCTGTTGGGTGCCAGCCAGGAAAAGGCACAAGGCAGCAGTGATCAGAAAGTCCTATCCCTGGACCTCCATCTAATCACAAGCATAACTCTTCACTAGTCACATATCAGAATCATGTGGAGAGCTGGTGGTGCTTGGGCCCCCAGGACCCTGTCAGCAGTTCATCGAGCTCCTAAGAGGATTCCCACATGGGACAAGTGCTTCAGAGAAGATGCTCCTAGCAAGTGCAGGAGAGGTGGCACAGACGAGATAGTGGGACAGACATGGGGAAGATGTCCAAGATGTGGTTAATGGGATAGCCTGGGGCACGCTGGGAAGAACACTCAGGGTTTTCTGTCCTCTGGTCTCTTCCTGTAGTTGTTGAAGCACCAAGAGTTAACCCAGGGTCTCTGAGTCAGAAGTCACTTCACCTAGTTTTACATGTACACGTTGGAGACTAAGTTCAGGACTTCTTAGAAGGCAGCTCCTTGGACCCCACACCATGCAGAGGTGAGAAAAGGGAGGCGAGAACCTGTGACCTGTGGAAGGTCACATGATGGCAACTGACAGAGCCTTCATGCTGTGCCTGATACATTGCCCAATGGAACCCCCCGCCAAGCTGGCCCCAGGGCCCACAGGGAAACCCCTCTGGGTCTCACACTCCAGGAACCACTTGCAGAATGATTGGGGACTGGGTGGGTGAAGACCCAGGAAACTGCCTTTGTGTCAAGCAGAGGCTGACACCGGGGTCTGAGACCATGCTTTTCCCACCAGTCATTTATCTCTGAGGAGAGAGTCTATCCGTGTTTGTTAAGTGATTGCGCACAGGTGTGAAACTTAAGGAGAGAAGGTGTTGGGAGCACTGTACCCTGGCCAGCATGCAGCAAGCACTGATATTGGGTGCCCCATAATGGGCAATGGCACCTCAGCTCTGGCACCAAGGAAGGGAGACCTGTGACCAACGTGAGCACCTCTTCCTAACATCACTGTTCTGCAGCAAAGGGTGCGGTGTCCCTTTAAGGAATGCAGGTGTGCCCAGCTGACCTGAGAATGAGACTTGCTGCTCTCACCTAGCCTAGGAGCCAGGGGGTTCCTTTGCCACCTGGCCTCTTGGGAGCAGCTGGGGATGGGAGGATCCCAGTTTTGACCTCTTAGGAGGTACAGCGGGTGGTCCCACTTGTGTTGGAGGCTGCCTGTTTCCACAGGGGTCTGGGTTTAGAGCCTGGGATCTGGGTTGGGAAGAGGTTTGCTGAGCCTGCAGAGGCCAGGCGGCCCACCCAGGTGTGTGTGGCGATGTCCCCAAGTGGTGAGGTGGCATCTGTTGGGGGAAACATGTTAAATGGGTATCCGAGGGACCCCTGGGTGGCAGAATTGGCTAGCCTCCTGCAGAGAAGGTGCTCCCTTTGAGAGAGGGAGTGGTGGGTGTTAAACCTGGCTTCAGGCTGGAGCAGGTCTCGGGAATGAGGGCTGGGGGTTGGTGAGGTCATCCGGGAGCACGTCTGCCTCTATGGGGATCCGGCTGTTTTAACATTGCTGCTGTGAAAATTAGTTTGGTAACAGCACCAAGTCCACAGCAAATGGCCAGCCCCGTCCCTCCAGCCCCTATGGACTCCGGCAGGAGCCTCCATTCTTGCTTGGGAGGGGCTCTGGGTTCAGTGAGCATGATGCATCTCACCCCAAGGACCGCAGAGATGTCCAAGTCAGTTATTGGGTCATTAATACAGCTGGATCCAAGAGACCTCCTGGCTCAACTGGCTGCTCTGAGCTCAACTCCAAGGATACTATTGGTATTCCCCTGTGAATGTGCACCAGTTCAGGCTGCATACTCTGGCTCTCCCTTAGGTCTGATCCCCCACATCGAAACCCAGGCTGTCCTGACAGTAGTTCCTGCCCCAGTCTCAGCCCCCATTTCCAGGGTCATTACTGGTCAGAATTCACCGAGGACCAGGCTCCAATGCAGAACTTGACTGTGTTTGTAGACACACCTATATCCAAATCAGAACTTTAAAACATCAATGCTATATCCCCTCCTCTCCCCCCAGCTTTACACAAATCACTTGGAAGATAATACTGGCAATCTGGGAAGCAAGTGTTAAGACATGCAGAATCGCTCTGGCCGGAGCTTACCACAAGAAGTCCAGCAAGGAAGGCCACCTTCCATCCTCCCTGCAATTAAGAGGAGGATTAAGAAAAGCAGAGCTTTGCAGACACTGTCTCCTAATTGTCAGGCATGCAGGGTTAATGAACTACATTCGTTCCCTGAAAACTAACATATTGACTGTCAGAACCTGATACATCAGCGGCGGGGAGGAGCCTCACACAATATCTTTGTAGGAAATTGAAAGTGACTTTTCTTCCTCTGGAAGGAGGAGGCTGCAGGCCCCAGGAGGAGGCTTCTTTCCAAATGCCTGGATGCAGAGCCCAGGTGTGAGGCCCTGTGACATGGACATGGACGCGGGACCCACGTGGGAGTGGAAGAGAGCCTGCGGGCCTACAGGCCTGAGGCGGGGCAGGGGCTGATTTCCTTTCTCCCTAAGCTGCTGCCCTCTGGAATTGGCGCCTTGTCGTCCTGTGTTATTTCCGCATTTGTGAGGTTGTTCACTTAACCTGTGCGCTGACCTGGAATCATCCCCGCTGGAGACGCGTGAGGTTTGCAGGGGCATCTCATCGAGTGAGCACAGGCTCTCTTTACACTTGACTAGCAAGCGATGAGAGAGAGAGATTACCCAGTGCTGTGCTGCCCGAAGCACCCGAATGCCGCGTGCCTTCCTGGGCCTGCAGCCCACGTGCAACCCGGTGGCAAAGTGCGTGAAAAATGAAGATGCCTGTTAAAGATGGAGTTGACAAAAGGCTTGCCGCTTCTAATCCTCCTCAGTGTCCAGCATGGCACGTGCACTTGGAATCATCGCACCATGGTGAGACTTCCTGACTGGGACATTGACAAGGATGGGTGTCAGCTGGATTAATGAATAAATCCGAAATTAACCCGTGCAGGGCAGTGCTGTGGCTTTGCGAAGCCAGCGGATGGAGGGCATGAGGAGAAGGGGAAAACTTCGTCTCCCAGGCTTTCCAAAATCTTGTGGCAGATGAGAACTTTCTGCTGAAGTTCTGTTGATTTCACAGGAGTCCTCTTACAGATAAAGTCCTGTAAGACCTCTTAAGCCCAGTGCTGGCCCAGATCATCCGAGCATCCTTCCTGGGAAGGGCTGGTCAGAGTAGCTGTGGACCTCCAGAGGTGGAGGAGACTTGTTTATATGCAAACAACTGGTTCTGATGAAAATTTATTCTTACTTGTTGGTTAAATCAGGGCACATAACAATTCTAAGGATTTCTGAATGTTTTCCTGCTTATGTATTCTGAAAATAGCAAAATCACTTTAAAAGGATAGTCGGGCATGGTGGTTCATGCTTATAATTCCAGCGTTTTGGGAGACAAAGGCAGGAGGATTGCCTGAGCCCAGGAGTTTGAGACCAGCCTGGGCAACTTGGCGAGACCTCATCTCTACAAAACAAAATAATAATAATAATTAGTGCACCTGTAGTCTCAACTACTCGGGAGGCTGGGGTGGAAGGATCACTGAAGCCCAGGACTTCGAAGCTACAGTGAGCCATGATTATGCTGCTGCACTCCAGCCTGGTTGACAGAGGGAGACCCTGTCTCAAAAAAACAAAACCAAAAAGAAAACACACGGCTGGGAAGACTTTACTCAAGACTATTGCAACAGGGGAGAGAGACTTAGAGACTTGACATGACTTTCCTGAAACACAAGGCAGGAAGGATTTTAAGCACCAGAGTGAGCTGGTGGAAAGGAAGGAGGATGTTTCCAGGGAGGCAATCTAGGGGACCAGGAGGTCAGGAGCTGATAGTCAAGAAGGAACCTGTCTCAAGTACAGTCAAGCTGAGGGGACCCTTGAGGCTGTCTTGGTCCCAGGTAAGTGATGAAGGAAGGATTTGAACCTGCATTTTCCTGACTGTAATCTCCTGGTAAGGACCTTCTCCTCCATAGGTCATTCCCATACTGATGTCATCATGTCCATGAGCGAATGGCTACAGTGACTTTGAATTAGTGGGGCTAGGGTGTTTTCATCTAGTAGACTTGCGGGTCCAGAATATGTCACTTGCTAGGAGACCTGGTATGCTAGGTCCCTGACCAGTGACAGGAAGAGGCACTGCAAGCTGGATGAGTCCTGCTGCAGACAGAGAGAGGAATAGAACAGGAAAGCTAGAATGGGACATTAAAATAAAAAACCAAGGGATTCGTGATCCTATGAACCTGCATCTGGAATCAAGACTGAATATAAAGAGTGTCTGGAGTGTGTTCTGGGCTGCTTTTGGGGCAGGGGATAAGTTAACGCTGTCCCTATAATTTAGCTGGAAAATGACAGTCCACTCTGAGGCCAGTGACCAGAATATTCCGGTTGATTATTACCTCTGAGGGCCCTGCCTGATGACAGGCCAAGACATCGTTTTGCTTGTGCATACAGCATCTTGTCCCTGAGCAGTGAATAATACCAGCGAAGGTTAATTGATTTGGGCAATTTTGGACCCAAATGCTCTCCCTGGATCCTTGGAGTTTAGCTCAGAGCAGCCAGCTGGACCAGGCAGTCTCTCGAATCCAGCGGTATTAACGGCCCAATAACTGACTTGGACGTCTCTGTGGTCCTCGGGGTGAGATGCGTCATGCTCACTGAGCCCAGGCCCCTCCTCGGACACTCCTGCCAGCGTCCATGGGGGGTGGAGGGATGGGGCTGGCCATTTGCTGTGGACTTGGAGCTGTAACCAAACTAATTTTCACCGAGAACAAAGAAGCCGGCTTCAAAATCAAGAGCCCATTGAGGTGAAGGGCTTTTTCCTCTGAGTCATGCATTTTACATTTTCCCTGTGTAATAAGCTAAGAGTCTGAAAAAGCCAAATTTGGATCCTTTATTAAGCAGGCCCTAAAATTGCACCTAGGTCTACAAACGTGTTTGCGAGTTTCATATACCTTCACATTGAAAGGCGTGTTTCTGGTTATTGAATGCTGATCAGAAGTTCTAACTTGCAGTGGATGATATCACAGGAGTCTAGGATGTGACTAGCAGACCATATTTGTTAGTAGAGTTATTTATCTGGTTTTTACAATACCTGATTTAATTCTTACAGCATGTGATCAACCTCAAATCAGAATGACAACCAAAATTAAATGGCCTTTTGCAGGGAAAAAAAAAAAGAAAGGCGTATTTGAACATCCCTGGGGACCGTCTGCAGGGACTCCGATCTGGCATACAGTGTGTTTTCCTGTCCCTCTGGGAACAAGGAAGGAATCTGTCAGAGAACTTGCTGGAGAGTCCACATATGATGACATGAGAACAGCTAACCTGCTGCTTTCCAATTTTTAGCATAGCATCCAGGAAGAATGGGATTTCAGTGTGAATTATGCATTGCCCAAAACACTCTCCAGGGAGGTCTGATAATGCAGAGGAAGAAATGGGTATCAAACTTGGAATTTTAAAAAAATCTGCTCCTGTATTTCCTCCCTCTTCAAACATGTGAGGTATTTCGTAACCAGTGTACTCACCCATGATAATCATGTTGTCCTTCTATTATCTTAAAGATGATGAGCCCTGGCGTGGCAAGGCTCAGCACACTGGATAATACGTATGGTAGCCCCACCTGTAAATTGTCCAGACATATTGATTTTACATGGAGGTGGTCAAATGAACCTAGAGGGGCTGCTGGCAGCATGGTGGCCATTTGTCTGAACTGTTGTCAGTAATGAAGTTAAACAGCTACATTTTTAATTTTAACTCTTTATCTCTCGGTTTTTGTTTTTGTCAACCCTTGCAAGTAATTTTGAACTTGATCTTCACGTATGTGCAAGTGTCATGCTTGTGAAGGTTACTTTTTATTCTGACCCTGGGGAATTGTTAGAAACCATAAGCCAAAATAATCAATTCTCAAATCTGGTGTATTATTTTGTAGGGTATAAAATATGACTCTTTGGGAGAGGAGGGATGAATGTCGATTTTCTGACACTGTCCATGAGCTGGTTTCCAAGTTCCTTTGCCTACCACAGGTTTGCAGGTAAAGAACGCATCTTGTTTGGAATGGCCTCCAGGCAATGAGATTGAATATTCCCCTGACGGTTTTTAATTTTGAGAGTACATCACAAGTGAATTTATCATCATGTGAGCTGATGTCATATGCTCCTGAGCACCCAGGGAAATGTGGCTCTCCATTTACTTATCCCTGTGGCCATCTCATACCCCAACAGCCAGCAGAAAGGGTACAGGTTTAGTAAGGAATTTACGAAGCACCAAGCAGAGTCTCTCTTCATACAGGCTCAAATGTTAGGCTGTTTGACTCAAATGCTTTCTTGAGGCTTCTCTCCAGATGTTTGACAATATGTGAACACAGCTGGGTTGTCTTTACCAAGACAGTTGTGTAGTCCTCTTAGATAATATTTCTCTCTTTTTTGTTGTTGTTGTTTTGAATTATGGCTTCACTCTGTTATCCAGGCTGGAGTGCAATTGCGTGATCATGGTTACTACAGCCTCAAACTGCTGGGCTCAGGAGATTCTTTCATCTCAACCTTCCAAGTAGCTGGGACTTCAAGCACACACCATTACGCCCTGCTAACTTTTTTTTAAAATTTATTGGCTAGATGAGGTCTTACCATGTTGTCCAGGTGGGTCTTGAACTCCTGGGTTCAGACAGTCCTCTCATCTCAGCCTTCCAAAGCATTGGGATGGCAGGCATGAACCACCGTGCCCAGCCAATAATATTCCTCTTAACATAAATAAGTAGGACATCACATGATGAAAAGCAGACTTACAGGGCAGACGACTCAGTCCAATCCCAGCACTATCTATCATCTGTGACTGAAGACACATGCCACAGATTAGAGACTGCAGCATCTTCATTGTGGTTCAGATGCATGGAGAATTCATCTCTCCTAGTAGGCCTGACTGGAGTGACCACCACACTGTCGTTTCCTGACAGCTGCTAGAAACATTTTCTCAGTTTTGAAATTCCTATCTCTGCTTCTTTTTTCCCAGCAAAGCAATGTGACGTTCTCACTGATTTTAATGACATTTGCCATTCTGAGTGCTTACTATGTGCCAGGTTTTCCCAACAAACCATTGCAAAGATGATTTCAGTTAATTCCAGTAAACAAGCTATAGGAGTTGAAATCATATCTGTTTCACAGATGAAGAAGCTGGTCTCCGAGTGGGGAGTTTCCTTGCCTAGGGTCACATAGCTACAGATTCTCAAAGTCATGACCAGTTCTCCTAAATCAAACAAATAAATACTGAGGAAGAGCATCTTGTGTCATTCAGTTCACTGACCTGATGTGTTCAACCCCTACTAAGTCCCAGGCTTCCATTTTGACTGGGTTTTTTTGTGTGTGAATTTTTACAGTACAAACACTTAATTCACTGCACTCTTGATTCTTGGGGGGAACTCTGTGGCCACTGCTCTAAAACATTTGTCTCGAGTGTGATAAGAAATAGTATATTCCCTCCCCTCCATGCCCTTGCACTTTGAGCTACCACTGACAACTTGTACATACCATAGTCATACACGCTGCTTTCCACAGAGAGCAGGAAGACTTCCCGCACATGCAGTCTTTGGTTTTCCTCCAGCAGTGCCATCATATGTATAGTTTGTGTGATGTTAGATGACTAAAAAATTAGAGGCAGCAGTCCCAAAGACCCACGTCCCCTTGACATCAATTTCAAGTTCAGTGATTCCCCAAATCACCCTCAGGCTCAATTATTCTCTAGAAAGACTCACAGAAGAAGTACCTTTGGGGTAATAAACATCATTGATTCACAAGGTCTGGGAGAGATGCCATAAGATTTTTTAGATTATTAAGAAGACTCCACTGAATAGGAATTTCAAGTTCATAAGCAATTTCAAGTTCAAGGATTCCCCAAATCACCCTCAGGCTCAATTATTCTCTAGAAGGACACACAGAACTTTCTAAAAGACGTTATACTCATGGCTACGTTTAATTACAGGGAAAGGACACAGATTAAAATCAGCCAAGGAAAGAAGGGGCGGGGCATAGGGCAGTGTCAGGAGGGAACCAAACAGGGATTCTGATATCCTCACCCCATGGAATTGGGGCTGTGCTCTTCTCCTAGCAAGGTATGGGACAGTATGCATGGAACGTTGCCAATGAGGGAAGCTCATAGAGCCTCGGTGTCAATTCTTTATTTGGGGCTCCATCATGTAAGCATGATTTGTCACCTGTGTGGCGACCTTAGTCTCAAATCCCCAACCCCTCTGGCTGTGGACTGATACCATATGACCCAAACCTGCCACCCCACAGCGTGTTGCTACTACCCAGCTGGCCCAGGGCCAGCTGTGGCCCAGGCTGGAGTATACTGGCATGATCATAGTTCCCTGCAGTCTTGAACTCCTGGGTTCAAGTGATCCTCTCACCTCAGCTTCCTGAGTAGCTAAAACAACAGATGTCACCATGCCTGGCAATTTAAAAAAAAAAAATTTTTTTATTTGTGGAACCAGGGTCTTGCTATGTTGCCCAGGCTGTGTTTTATCTCAGCTAGTGCGCTGTTTTCTCCAAACATGTTCATTTCCAAAAATAGCCTATTTTAGGAGTTCTCATTTTACTCATGTAACCAGTAGGCAGCATGATTTCACTCATGAACAGGAAGCTGTATTTCTGGTTCATCTAGCAGATTGCTTATAGTTCCCAGTTCTGCGATCTTGTAATAAAATACATTGCGGGGGGAAGTCTACCATGGCTGTATGATTTTACTAAAGTGACTTTAATAAATATATTTAATGAATAATTTAATAAAGTGACACTTTCCTCCCTTCTCTCTCGTTCTTCTTCTCTCCTTCCCCCTCTTCTCTTCTCTTTCTCCCGTTCTCTGTTGCACAAGCACATGCACGCGCGTGTGCGCGCTCACACACACACAAACACACTCCACTGTTTTTCACAGCCGTGCAGTGGGCAAGAAGGGAGATTTTGGTGGGCTGGCTCTGAGTGCAGAACCACATGCTGGGACTTTTGTCCCTGTCTGTTCCACTGGCTGCTCCATCTTTTTATGGCGTCTCTTCCTGGATTCTGTTGTAGTAAAGCACCAGGGACTCTCTCTCTGGAGACTCCACTTCGCTGCAAAGACCATGGCTGTCTGCTGACAGCCACCGAGGAGGAGTTTTAAACTTCCTCCACTTCCTGGATTTTGGAAAACATCTGCTCGATGTGATGTTATTTTGTCATGGAATAGGGCGTTATTATTGGTATTCTTTGATACAAAAGAAATGCAGTACCTTCGGGGTAGTAAACATCATTGATTCACTCGGGCTGGGAGAGCTGCCCTCATATTTTTAGATGATTAAGAAGGCTCCACTGACTAGGAAGAAAAGAGAGGTGAGTTTTATGATCATTATGCCCTGGGTGACTTCAGTTAAGCAATCAAATCCTCTCTTTAAAGCATAATTATGATTACTTTCAACGTTCTTTTTAAAAAAAGAATTCTCTTTTTATCTTTTCTCCTTTTTCCTTTTTTGATCCCGCCAAGGGCATTTTTATATGTCCTATTAAGAAAATCCCTGCTGTGGCGACTCTGGCAGCAAACGCTCCAGTGCCGTCTGTCACTCCCACCCTGGATGCAACTTTATAGCATGATATAGCATTTCAGCACATCATGTCAGAAGTGCAGGCTGCAGGGCTGGGTTGTAAACTTAGGGCTCTTCACTGCCATTTTAGAAACCTGCCTCCTAATATAATTTATTTTCAGTATCTTTGAAAATATTAAAAGACCCAAAGCAAATAACACAAGAGCAATGTCTTTCTATTCAGTTTTGATTTGTGGCATCTTTTGATGATGGCAGCCCCCACATAATGAATAATATACTTTATTTGAGAAGTCTGCATTCTGTAAACTAGCCATGAAATCCACTGTGCCAAAGGGATGTGTGTTAGCTCCCCCTTCTCCCCACTGAGTACAGTGCTAAGAAGTGCTATAAACACACCGTATGTCTGTTGACTTTGTGTCTGGAGAGAAAAATCAGCCAAGCCACAGGGATGAGAGAGAGGAGTGCCTTTCTGCCAGCTCAGCCCCTTCAGGCCCAGTGTCCTTCAAATGCTGAAATTCTGATCCACCAAAAATGACATTGTCTGGAAGTGTGGGTGTTCTGAACTGGAACCCTCAGGGGCCTCCGCCTCTGCTTTCCTTCCTGTGAAGTTTCTCACTCTGGCATACTGGCTCTCTTCCCCTCCCTCCGGTCTCTACTTCTCTCTTTTCTCTCTCCCTCCCTCCCTCCCTCCCTCCTTCCATTCCTCCTGTATGTTACTCTCTCTTCCTCTCTCTTCCTTTCCCCTTTTCTCTTTTTCTTCTCTCTCTCCTTTCCCTCTCTCCCCTTCTCTCTCTATCCATCCCTCTCTCTCTTTCCACTCCTCTCGCTTCTCCTCCCTTCTTCTCTCTCCTTCTTGCTCTCCTCCCCCCTCTCCCCTTCTCTCTGTCTCTTCACCTCTCTCTCTCTCTGTTCGTCCCTTTCTCCTCTCTTTCTCTTTCTCTCTGTCTCATTACTCTCTCTTCCCTCTCCCTTCTTCTCTCTCCCCGCCTTGTCTCTCTTTCTCTTGCTCTCTCTCCTTTTCTCTCTCTCCCCTCTTTTCTCTCCCCTCTCTCTTCTCCCCTCTCTCTCCTTTCTCCTCCCTCTCCTCTCTCTTCTTTTTCTCTCTCCTTCCTCTCCTCTCTCCTCTTTCTTCCCTCTCTCTCCCCCCTCCCTCCCTCCCTCCCTCTCTCTCTCTCACTCCCTCCCTGGCCTCCACCCTCACAACTGTTGGCTTTGAGTCAGCTGGGGTTGAGCTTCACAACGCATGGTAAACCTTCCCCTCCTTCTTGGCGGTCTATAAATGCTTGTGCAATTGCTATTTTATCATGGACTCCAAATGAACACCACTTGCGAGAGAAATTTGCAATGTGTTGTTATACTAATTCTGAGAGAAATCTCCCTTTGGCAATATGGCTTTGCATCTGCCTGCAAGTGTGGTGGCCAAAGGTGGAATTCCAGGTAACACAGAATGAGCTGTGGGATTATAATGAGTTCTGGGTGAGGGACCTCTGGAGCACCTGAGAAGGGCTGGGCACGTCATCACCCCTAGGCCAGCGCTGCTGGACACAAGACAGCTGTATGTGGGGATATGAAAACACTCGCCATGTGGCCTGTGTCTGGTTAATGAGGGCACTTGATGGTTCTTTGTCAGAATATTAATCAGAGTTCAAGATCAATCGCACAGTTTTCACATTTAGTTTTATACTGATTCAAGTTTTAATGTTTTATTGGAGTTTCTTTGAGTTCTTATTCCACAAATATTTTGGCAGTTTCAGTTCTGCATTAGGCTCTGAACTAAGCCCCCAGGAAGTGGGGAGGTATGTCTTTGGGGCAGTGGACATCAGAGTCAACATTTGCAGGATGTTTCCTGCCTGCCAGATGGATACAGAAGGATGTGTGTGTTCTGAACATATGTGTGTATCTCTTTCTATACATAGACACAGCCCATGCCTATATATGTATATCCATCTGTATCAATTTAACCCTTGCCAGAGTGCTGTGGGGTAGGTTCTGTGGCAACCTCCATTTCATACTGGGGAAACTGAGGCTTAGAGAGACAGTGTAATTCAGTGAAACACGATGGTGAGTGGGAATCTCAGATCTACCCAGCATCAGATCTGCTTATATGACCCGTTAGGCTTCTGTGGGGCCAGTGGGCACTCCCATTAGGTACTGGGCTGAATGAGACTGGCCAGTGATTTTCAAACAATTATCTTTATTGTTATATGCTTTTCTCAAACAAAGTGATGTTCCTGAGTGTGGTTGAAGGGACACGGTTGAGACAGGATGTTGTCTGTGCACATGACCCGGAAATATGGGCACTGGCTGCTCATGGTCAGGGCCACTGAGCTGGGTCAGTGGCCTGAATCCAGTCAGGAGAGCAGAGTCACCCCTGTACTGTCAGAGAAGGGATTTGGTGCAGGACTCTGGATTCTGGTGTTGGAAGACCAGAGGTACCCAGCAGGAGGTGACAGGGAGACCAGGTAGGAATGATCAGGGCAGGCAGGGACTTCTTTCAGCTGGAGAGACAGAGCCTCAGGACCAGGAGGGAATGTGACACTGCAGGCAGTGCAGCCTGAGAAACAACAAGAAGGGGGCCCAGTCCTTGCCTCCCCATGCCTTCGCCCACTGCTGGGCCCTATGGGCAGGGAGTTGTGACCTGGCTCGGAGAGTCAGCTCCTTGGAGAGTCGACCCCTTGCATGTCCATAGTAGGACGGGACCCAGGGCCAACTGGCAAGTGGGCCACAAGAAGCTTTAGCCAGACTTCACTAGGATGATGGGGACATGGTCCAGGTCCAAAGATATTAGGAGTGGAAGTGAGGGAGGAAGTAGGATGGTGGTCAGGTCATCACTGTCCAAGGGCAGGCATGTCCGGGAAAGGAAGCCTCATGTGGGCAGCTGGTGGGACACGTGGGACTCCAGCCAGGGCTGGAGGGTGGAAGAGATGAGAGAGGAGTCTCTGAGAGACCTGAGGCTAGTTAAACTTAAAGAAGACCCACTGAGGGGTTAAGAGAGCACAAGGGGTATGGACTGCCCAGGTGTGAAGACCCACCACTCACAGCTCAGCTCAGCTCTGGGGTAGGGACTGACCAGGTGTGAAGACCCACCACTCACAACTCAGCTCAGGGGTAGGGCCTGCCCAGGTGTGATGACCCACCACTTATAGCTCAGGATTGCCCAGGTGTGAAGATCCACTGCTCACAGCTTAGTTTGGGGACAGGAGTCTCCCCAGGTATGAAGACCCACCACTCACAGCTCCGCTCAGGGGTAGGGACTACCAAGGTGTGAAGACCCACCACTTGTAGCTCAAGTTAAGGTAGGGACCACCCAAGTGTGAAGACCCACTGCTCGCAGCTCAGCTCAGGGGCAGGGACCACCCAGGTGTGAAGACCCATCACTTGCAGCTCATCTTAAGGTAGGGACTACCCAAGTGTAAAGACCTACTCACAGTTCAGGGTCACCTCAACAGGCACACAGGGACACCCCCCCGGTCACACAAACACCCCCCGGAGTCACAGAGGCACCCCCCCTGGGAACACAGGGGCACCTCTCCTGGGAACACAGGGACGCCTCCCTGAGAACGCAGAAGCACCCTCCCAGGATGCAGGGGCAACCCTCCCCCCCAGGAACACAGGGTTACCCACTTGGAGACTCAGGGGCACCCTCTTGGGGTGCAGGAACACCCTCCTGGGGCTCAGAGGCACCCTCCTAGGAACATAGGAGCACCCTCTGGGAATGCAGGAGCACCCTCCTGGGGTGCAGGGGCACCCTCCCAGGAATGCAGGGGCACCTACCCTGGAATGCAGGAGGACTCGGGGCAGCCTCCTGAGGCACAGGAGCACCCTCCCCAGGCCCCTGACCTCCTTCCAGCCTATACATCACCAGGAAGATGGTATGTCTTGCTCCCAAGGGAAAATTACCACCCTTGGGACAGCCAATGACCCTGTCACTGGGCAAATGTTTTGAAAGGTCTCGGTCACCAGGGAAATCTTGCAGTGCCACAGGGCTCAGGCTGTCAGGGTGGGAAGTCATCCCTTCCTCTCAGCCTTACACACAGACATGGAGCTTTCATGTCAGAGATGAAGCACCAACGTGTCCCTGAGAGATGACTCCTGTGAGATGGAACTTTGCAGCTCTCTGTCACTGTGAGGCATGAGGTTTCCATCAGTCTTCAGGCAGGGCTTAGAGCTGCTTAGAATACAAAAATATGCCTCTAAATTTGGAATGGGGAAGGCAGAAACAGCCTTACTCTCAGGGCCTCAGTCCTACGCCACCTGCCCTGCTGGCCCAGGAGCATGGGGCACAGGGCAGAGCAGGACAGAGAAGGGCAGAGGCCTGCCTCCTACAGGGATGGTGTTTGTCCATGGAACTGGCTCTGACGTGGCACCTGGTTTGGAGACAGTGGTTGACATGTCCCCAGTGAGGAACAAGGAAATTTCGGCTATATTTTAAGTGGGACCTAAGTTTGGAAGGTCTAGTCTCTCTCTCTTTAAAAATAAATAGAGTTGTGGTCTTGTTGTGTTGCCCAGGTTGGTTTGGAAATCCTGGCCTCAGGCGATCCTCCTGCCTCAGTCTCCCAAATTGCTGGGATTACATATGTGAGCCACCATGCCCAGCC
Source organism: Carlito syrichta (assembly GCF_000164805.1). Classification (NCBI taxonomy): domain Eukaryota; kingdom Metazoa; phylum Chordata; class Mammalia; order Primates; family Tarsiidae; genus Carlito; species Carlito syrichta. The sequence continues at coordinate 399,843 of NW_007046133.1, forward strand.
AGATATTTAATAGATAAATAAATCTGGTTGCCATCCAGCAGAGATTAACATACGTATGTGTCCAGCGTAGTTCATACATGTTTGTGGCACTGTCCGTGTGAATGTGAATGTGCCCGCGGGTGCTGATAAATGTTTTGAGCACTGCCTGAGTGCCTGTCGTTTGCCAGGCTCTGTGTCTTGAACTGGGACTGTAAAGTGAATACATACCATAGTCCCCTTCCAAGGACTCCAAACCCAGGACTGTAGCAGATGTAGAAGCAATAAGTCAGTGTGATGTGAAAAGTGCATAGTAGCAATACACTGTGTTTCATTTACCGTTTTCAGAGAGAGAAAACATTTAGAGAACAGTCTCTGGTTTGGCCATTTCTGGGGCTCAATGTGGACACATACCTCTCTGTCCAAGGTGCTCCTAAACATCCTTGGTGCAGATCTGCTGTCAAGGAATTCAGCTGCTTTTCCATGCCTGAGAGAGCCTGTGTTTTGCCATTTTTAAAAGATTTTTTTGCTGGATCTAGAATTTTTTGCTTGTTTGTTTTCTTCCAAGACTTTGAAGGCATGGCAAGATTGTCCTGTGACTCACATCACTTCTGACAAGAAATCTGTTGTCATTCGTTGTCTTTGTTCCTCTGTAAGCAGTGTACTCCTCCCTCTGGCTCCTCTTGAGATTTTCTCTCCAGCCCTGGATTTAAGCAATGCTATTATCAGCTGTCTTGGTCTCGTGTGTTTCACAGTTTGTGTGTTTGTCTGTTTGGCATGTGGAGCTTTCTTCTTGGATCTTTGGATTTCTAAGTTTTCATCACATTTGGAGAACTGTGGTCACTAGTTTTTCAGCCATTTTGTTTCCCCGCCCTGTCTCCTTTGAGGACTCTTACGACAGGTGTTTCAGGCCGCTCACGCAGTCCCAGCTCACTGATTCTATCTTTGCCTGTTTGGTGATTCCCTTTCCTCTGGGTGTTTCATCCGGGTACTTCCGGCTGCTGTATCCTCAAGCTGAATTTTTTTCTGTGGGATCTCATCTGCTGTAAATCCCACCCAGCATATTTTCCCTTCCTGAAATGACAGTTTTAATCCATGGGTGTTTGGTTTGGAACATTTCATGTCTGGATGCTCTTAAAACATCTTCCCTCAACAAGCCTGAGATGCAGTGGTAGGAGCCGTGTCATGTTCCCACCTACGAATCCTGCCATCCTGGCACTGCTTTTTCTTCTTGTTATGGTCGCATCTTCCTGCTTCTTTGGCCCTGGTATATTATATTTTAATCAGAAACCCAATGTTGCAAATCCTCCTTGGGGGACCTGTAGATATTCTTGGTCTCTGTTCTAGTAGCAGGTGTGTCACCTGGAAACAGCTTGGTACTTAGGGGTCCCACTCTCAAGTCTGACAGGCAGGACTACAGCAGTGCATCGTCCAAGATCAAGTCTGTCCAGTGACTGCTGAGGCGACACTCTGAGTCATCTGCTCAGGGTCCCATGGATGGGTACCCAAGCCGCCCAACCCCGTGTGAGTCCAGGTGGCTCTGACCAGCCAATAGTCACTTCCACATACTAATCGGGATAATCAGAATCCAGCTAGGGACAGGGCCAGAGCTCTGAGCGCTCTCTCTCTCTCTCTCTCTCTCTCTCTCTCTCTCTCTCTCTCTCTCTCTGTCTCTCTTCTCTATCTCTCTCTCTCTCCCTTTCTCTCTCTCCAGCTCTTTCTCTCCCCCCTCTTCTCTGTGTGTGTGTATGTATCTTTCTCTCTGTCTCTTTCTGTCTCTCTGCCTCTGTTTTTCTGTCTCTTGTCTCTCTCTCTTCAGTTTTTCCTCTCTCTTCAGCATTCTCTCTCTCTGTGTGTGTGTGTGTGTGTGTGTGTATCTTTCTCTCTGTCTCTTTCTGTCTCTCTGCCTCTGTTTTTCTGTCTCTGTCTCTCTCTTCAGTTTTTCCTCTCTCTTCAGCATTCTCTCTCTCTATCTCTCTCTATCTCTCTCTCCTGTCAACTTGCTTGCTCCTGTGCTCATGTGCTCCACCCCCCACCCCACCCCAGCTCTCTGTCTCTCTCTCTCTGGCTCTCTGTCTGTATATATCTTTTTCTCTGTCCCTTTCTGTCTCTGTCTCTCTCTCTCTCTATCTATCTATCTTTCTCTCTTCTCTCTCCTCTCTCTCTCTCTCTGTCTCGTAGTCTGCCCTATGACCTCTGAACACCTCTTCCCCATCCCCCATCAACCTCTCCACTCCATCTCCCCACCCCAGGAAGGGCCCTGGGTTTGTCCTCCGCTGTATACTGGACACTGTCCGACTGGCTGAGCCTGTAAAAAGGTCTGCAGTGATCCAAGCAGCTCCAGTGTCATTTGCGGTGACTCTCCACCAGGGCTTGCTGGCCTGCACTGCCTGGTGTCGGCTATTGGAACATCACTGTCTACATGTTTTGTTTAGCTTTCTGGTTGTTCCAAGGTTGGTGATGGATCGACCCCATCCTACCATGCAGTCTCATAGGAAGCCTCTGCTGCCTGCTTCATCCAGGTCTCATTGAAGTGCCCCACAGTTAGGGGCCACATGATAAGTTAATACAGACCCTTGGCAGAGCCAGTCCCTACTCTTCCAAGGAGCAGAGAATCCATGCAGTGACCACGTGCCAGGTTTCCCAGGTGAGGGAGCGGAGAACAGGCATGGGAGGGCAGGGCCAGTTGGGCAGTGTGGCCTCCTTGAATGTCTAGAGGGTTCCCAGGTCAGCTTCTGGAAGGTGTGAAAATGGCCGCCTCTGATGGCCCAGCTCTGCATCCTGCTCCCCCAAAAGGGGCCGTAGCACTGGCATTGTGATCCGGTTTCTTTGTGCACTAGGCACTGGCTCGTCTCTGAATTGCTGTGTGCTGGGGCTGATCCCATCTATGTGGTCCACAGTGGAGTCTATGCCAGACATTGCGACCAGAGGTTACTGTTTATCGTGACCAGGTCACACTTGTTCTTCTGCTGGTTCTCAGACACTCCTGTAAGGGGCGGGCGGCAACCACACTTCTGTTCCACAAACAAACAAACTGTAGTGTACCTAGTGTGAGTCACTTCACCAGAGGCCCCCCAGCCAGGCAGCAACTGTCCTTGGTCTAGCACTCAAGTCTCTTGCTGGCAGAGTCTGACTCCTTTTGTCTACACTACATGTTCTCAATGGCAGTTTTGCCCCCAGGGAACACTTGGCAAGGTCTGGGGATGGTATGTTGCCACAGCAGGATTGTGGGGGGTAACAGGCTGCTGGGATCTGAGGGGTGGAGGTTAGGGATGCTCAGAACATCTCACAGTGCCCAGGGTAGACCCCCAACAACAAAGAACTGTCCAGTCCAAAGTATCACAGAGAAGAGCTGAGGCTGAGGGACCCCAGTCTGCACCTTCCTGTAAAAACACCTCAAAAGCCACGAGGGGCCACTGCACATAAAGTCTCCCTATGAACTAGGGAGGTGTTGCCATCCAGGCCCAGGCTCTGTCTCTGCTGTTGTGTCTAGGGGGTATGTCTATTCAAACCATTGATGTCATCTGTGTGCCCCTATTGTACCCCTATTGCAATTATGTTCCCTTCAGCCATTTGTTCCAGAAAGATACAAGAAAAACGTTTTAGAGGGTGTGCAAGGTTAAATAAGCAAAAGATGACATTTCCTTGGGTTCACGCCTCTTTTCAGAGCACAGTCTGAGCCAGGACAGACTGGTTGCCGGCATTCGCAGTGCTGAGTCCTGGCAAGGGGTTAAAAGGCAGCACCAGTTGGAAAGAAGTCACTCATGCTTGTCTCTCATTCTGTGTGTGCATCTCTATGTACACAAGAGGATGTCCAAACATATGATTATTTTTCTTTCCAGGAACCAAACTGCTTCAACAAATGGTTTTCAAATACACTCAAATGCCCATAAATCTTCACTTATGAGCTGGCCCCGTGATGAGTTCCTTCTCAGTTCCATGTGTACCTACAATGTTAAGTGTCTCGTCCATGATGACTTGGTTTCTATTTCCTGCCCTTCTCGAGGTCTGGCTGGCTGAGCTGGAGCAAAGGTCTGTAGCGTCATTTCTTAGGAAAGCGTGCCCTGCCAAGAGAGCTGAGACCCTGGAATTCTGCTGTCTTGTGGCCCACCACTTTGACTTGCTCCAGGTGCAGAATTTCCTGCTGGCTACATCTTCTGTAAGATGTAGCTAAACAGAGGAAGGACTCTGGAGGGCTCTGGAAACACCAGGTGTCATCAGAGCTCTGGCAACAGAATGACGCTGGAATGGTGCTCGCTTGTACAAACGTTGTTCAAAATCTGTCTGTCCCTGGTTTGCATTTCTCTTATTCATAAGGAAATTCTTACGAAAACAACTGATCCATTTTAACTGCATGGATCTTTCTAGTGAGCACGCCCAGCTATCAGAGTGGCATGCTGGGTGCATACTGGCGCTTGGAATGGTGATGCGGCTGTTTCCTCTCTCATGGCCGCTCCCAGATTCTGCTCATAGTAGGGTTCACCATCAGGTCTTGGTTTCACACACCACCCCACTTCCTCCCCCACCCCTTCTGCTGACAGGGCTCAATTTGGCTCAGCTAACTCACTGCCTCACCATGTGATTAGATGCTGGGGGAGTCACATGACCCAAAACCAGCCAATCGGTGATCTCCGTCTCCCCTTTCCCCACCCATCTAGCCCAAGTCGCTGATGGGATGACACCAACAGCAGTAGCAGCCACCAACGTCATACTTGTCATGTGTCAGACACTGTCCTGGGCTCTTTATCCACATTGACGGACTGAATCTTCATGACCACACTGTAAATGAGAAAGGAGATAGTCAGAAGCTAGTTAGGCAGACAGAGTGGGCGGGTCTTGAGGAGAATTAACACCTGAGGGAACCGCCCCTGCACCACACCCATTATATAATTGTTGACTGAAAATGTGGTCAGTGTGATTAAGAACATCATCTCAACCCAGGATGTACTGCTGAAAGGGACTTTTGCTGCTTAAATGCAGGCACAGTAGTAGCTTGACTAAATGTCCTAACTTGATCTTGGCTTATTATAATATCATTAACATAGCATTTGCATTGTGGTTTTTACCCCTCCTGAATGGACTTTTATGTGGTACTTTTGGGTAATATTCAAGATAGAGTAACCTTGGTCAAGAACCTGCATGTGCAGTAAAAATTGGGTCTCAGGAAATAAGGGGTGGATGAGATGTAAATGAGAGAAACACTCCAAGAAAAGATAAGATAAAAAACACAAACTCCTAGCTCTGGTAACCCATTTCAGGCCCCTTCCCTCTCTTCTCTGGAGAGCTTTGTTGTTTAACAAACTTCTTTCACTCATCCTTTTGGTGTCCATGTTCCTTAATCTTTTTGATCATGGGATAAGAACTTGAGGTTGCTGGCTTAAGCTGATAGTGGCGTTCAGAACTCCTGCAACATATGGTCACTCATGCCATCATCATCCCCATTTTACAGATGTGGAAACTGAGTCACTGGATTCAGCCACATCTAGACAGGAAATGGTGGAGCCAGGATTTGAAACCAGTGGGTCAGTTCCCAGATCTGTGCTCATAACTGCCATCCTGTGCTGCGTCAGGGTGACCTGAAACATTCAGTCCTGCCACTGTGGAAACGAGATTCTCTAGAGAAGCTTTCTCTCTGTGGGGGAGGCAGGTAGGTAGTGAGACTGATGGGAGTGAAGCCAAGGCAGAGGAAGGCAGAGCTAAGAGTTGAAGAGAGAGCACTTGAGCTCTCCTTGAGAGGGGAGAGAGTGGTTTGAGCACCTGGGTCCAGCTATACCTGAAGGAAGAGTATCCCAGACATAACTCTCCTCCTTCAACAAGTTAGCATGGCCCAGTTTGGATCATGTTTGTGGCTTTTTGTGGCTTTTCCACCAAACTGTCCTGTTCTAATAACCCAAGCTCACAGCCAAGGGGCCATCACTGTCCTCCTCGACCTCCCACGCTGAATGCTTGAAGAGACGGTTACAAGAATGCATCCCACCTCTGGGCACACCTCTTGAGCATGATATTGGCTCTTCCCTCCAAGGGTGGGCATGGCCACATGATTTGTTTTGGCCCATGGGACATTAGCAAACATGCTCTGACCTTGGCCCAGAGGAGCCTACACATTGGGCTGGCCCTCTTTGATTGTACTTAGAACCTGAGACCAGGATGTGAAGAGGAGAACTAGGGCCCCCACCAGCAGCCTAGGGACAGATTGGCACACACCCCTGGAAAACCAGGTGCTGGGCAGCTTCTCAGGTGACACCAAGCAAGACTTGTAGAAGAACTGTTCAGCTGAACTCAGTCCAGGCTGCCAGCCAGCAGGTGTGTGAGTTTGTAGGTGGCTGGTGAGGTGGCCAAAGCTCACTGAAATGCCAAGGTTCTAGTTTTATCTTACCAAGTTTTTTTTCTTTCCTTTTGGCTCCTGTTCCATCTTTCCAATGTCCCCATCACCTCACAGGCGGCAGCATTCAGACATGTCCTCCCTCTGGCCTTCTCCTCTCTCCAGATATTGCTCTGGACATTTTCTTCTTCTTCTCCACTGTAGATGCACCTTCCTAGAGCATAGCCTTCACCATGCCCTGCCCTCCTGGCCAAGTGCCAGCAGATCCTCCTGGCCTCTGAGAAGCAGAATCCCCTGCCTCGGCCACACTTGAGGCCCGAACATCCCATCCCCCCTCCTCTCCAGAAGGGTCACGTCATGTGCCCTCGCTTGCTTGCACTCACCCCCATAACAGAAACCTGCCCTGCACCATGTACGTTCCCACGTTTTATTTTTATGCCCAATCATTCCCATCCCAGAACGGTGCACCCTTGTCTTCCTAAAGTCCTACCAGCTCTAAAGGGCCCTTCAGCTCCTGCCTTGTCCCTGCAGCCTTGGAGGACAACCTCACTGGACTTTTGTGCTCCCCAGACATCCCTGCGGTGTCCTCACAGAACAGGGAACCCTGATCGTGTATCCAACCTGCCCACCTCTTCCTCAATCCCTTTATCTGCCACTAATTGGCCACCTTGGATGCTCACAGCCTTGGCTTGGCTTTTGTGTTATTCATCACTACCACCAGCCCTCCAGCCAGGGCTGGCTTTGCAGTCCATCCGTCTGTGAGAGTGAGGACTACTTGCCTAGGGTGGCCACATCTGCTGGGTGTGCACTCCCTGGGGGGCACCTGGCAGGGTGCAGGAGGAGTCCCTGAAATCTCATCAGGTCCTCATAACCAGCCATCAGAAGGTCTCGTGGCATACCTTCACACAGAGAGATTTCGTGGCTGGTCAAGCAGCCCAGCCGGGATTTGAACTCACGTCCCCTTGGCGTTGAGCCATCTCCTGCCCACCATCCCACACCCCTCCTTGGCTCAGCTACAATGGCAGGGGCTGGGCCCCATTTCTCTCACATCTGTTTTCAAAGCAGCTTCCATCAGATCAGAGGATGAAGTTGCCAGTGCCTTCCCCTGGGGCTGAAAAGAAAAGCCAGGAGGCACCTGTGAATTTCTCATGAAACATTAACATGGGTGACCAGCTTGCTGCTGAGAAATGGGAATTTCATCCTCTCCAGCAGGCAGCTTCGTTTCGTGAAATGGATTGGCATGCTGTACTTCACGTTGATAGTTTTGGCAAAGGAGTTGGGCTCTTCAGAATTGGAGTCAGCACCCCGTTTCACAGCTGGCAGCCACAAGCCTCCAAAGATCTCCCCAATAGAGACTTGCATTCAATTTACTTTTTTAATATAATTGGAGGATGACAGGGAAACTGGCCCGATGTCTTGTTCCTCCTCTCTCCAGTACCTCCCCACGCTGGCTGGATCATGGGTGGCGGTCACAGATCCTGGTGCTACACACGCCCCAAGGATATCCTATCCCAAAAGCAGCTCTGCAGAGAAACCTACAGGTCGGCACACCTGGACTCTTGTCCTTCTTGGAGCTGATGAACGGATGTGCACTGGGCCTGTCCACTCTGCCAGGGGTGCTAGGTCCTGGAGACGGACAGAGGAAGGAGATGCGTCCCTGGCTTCGAGGGTGGCCATGGCTGGAGAGAGGTCTCCAGGTGTGCTGCCTGACATGGCCTGTGTGTGAGCTGGGAGTTGCAGGGTGCTGGGGTTGGGGGCGGTCACAGTCCTCCCCTGCAGCCTCTGTGAATGTGGCTCTTCATGGCAATTATCAGAGATGCTCCTGACCCTTCACAGAGCAGGGCAACTGCGGGATGAACTGGCGCTGGCCAAGCACTAGTGCCCATTCGGTGGGCCCGGGCTTGGACCCCATTCCTGTAGTATGTACCACGCACAGGCCTTGGTCAACATTCAGTCACTTGGAGCCAACGCTGGGTTGCGTCACTCTTGCCCCTGCGCTTGTGTTCCACAAGACTCTCCTGATCAGGGACGGTCAGGCCAGAGCAACTCCCCGCACACATCCTCGGGTTACACCTCTCCCTTGAGTTGAGACTGACACGCCCGTGAGTGCATCAACTCCAAATGATCTGTGCTGGCCTAGAGTGCCAGACGCCAAGATAGACCGTCTAACCAGCACCTTCATAGGTGGGCAAGGCCTTCTATAAATTTCTGGGATTTCATGACTCAGAAAAATTTCTAAAACACACAAGAAACTTGGCTAGAGTCAGAATTTCTAATTCTGGGCATTTTTTGTTTCATCTTTCACCCCACATGTTCTAAGCCTGATATACACCCCAAGAATATGCATGAGGATATGAACAGATGTGTCTACACAGAAGCCCAGTGTCGGGCTGGGGAGCCCCCAGGGCGACGGGCCAGTGCCCACCTGTGGGAGGGGCCAGGAGTTGGGGGTGGGGCTTGACAGGTGGGCTTGGGAGCCCTGAGAGTGACAGGCCAACGCCCACCCATGGCTAGGCCAGTGGGGTGAGGGTGGGGATGGAGGCATGACGGGTGACTTTCACACAGTCGTTGCAGTCCCAGGACATGTCCTACATCCCCCTGGGACCCCACCATGTCTTTCCCACAGTCCAGGAAGCATGAAAGATTGAGGCTATGTGAAGGTAAAGCTGCCACCAAATGCCTGACCCTGAGTGGATGCCAGTTGAGTAGAGATGGCACCAAGTACCCGCCGTCTTCGTGACATTCACTGTTGCTAGAGGTGGACTGCTGCGCTGTGCCATGCCGTGCCATCCAGAATCTGCTTTCTAGATGGAGCTTTGTTTCCCAGGATGTGGCGGGTGCCTGAAGGGAGGACCTGTGTCATGGTGTTTACAGGGCTCACATTGTCCCGTCCTCATCTGGTATTGCGGGCAGACACTGAGGGGGTAGAGCAGAAGGCAATGACCCCTGTCTTCTTGAAGGTACCCATCAAGAGGAGTGAGCAGCCAACAAGGCGTCCATAAGTGATGGTATAGGGAGATGTGGAATGCCCTTGGAGACAGGAGCTGGGCTGCTGTCCACCAGCTTGTTTTTTTTTTTGACATTTCAGGGGCAGGTGCTCTTTTCTAAACTGTATAAACTTTATTTTTTAGAGCAAGTTCACAGCAAACCTGAGTGGAAGGCACAGAGGTTTCTCATCTGCCCCCACCCCCACATGCACAGCCTCCCCTTTAATAACAGCCCCTCAGAGTGGCAAGATGGGTACTGCTGCCGACCCTCCATGGATTGACTTGTCCTCAACCACAGTCCCTACATGGCATCAGGATTCATCTCAATGTATTCTGTGGGACTGGACAGAGGTGTAATGACATGTGTCCACCGTTACTGTGTTGGTCAGAGTCATTTCACTGCCCTAAACTTCCTCCAGGCTCTGCCTGTCCACCCCCCGCCCCCTGACCCAGAGACCTCCATGGTGTGCCTTTTCCAAAATGTCATGCAACTGGAATTACACAATGTGTGGCCTTTTCAGGTGGGCCCCTGTCCCTTCGTAATGTGCACAAAGGCGTTTATGGTCGCTCCTAGTCTTTTCTTGGCTTGATAGCTCATTTCTTATTTTTTAACACTGAATGGTGTTCCATTGTCTGGGTGGACCCATCCATCCCCACTCACCTACAGAAGCTTACCTCAGTTGCACCCAAGTCTTGGCAGTTATGAATCAAACTGCTATAAACATCCGATGCGGATTTTGTGTGTGGACTTGTGGGCTCAACTCCTTTGGGTAAATACCAAGGAGTGTGGTTACTGGGTTGTGTATGGAGAGTCTGCTTAGTTTTCTAAAAAACTGCCCCAAATGTTCTCCAAAGTATTCATCCCATCTTGCATTACCCTAGCAGTGGGCGAGGACTCCTGTCCCCACACGCTCCCTGGTACTTGGTGTTGTCGTGTTCTGCTTTGGAGCCATTCAGCTAGGAGAGTGGTAGCTTCTCGTTGCTGTGTTAACTTGAATTTCCCCAATAAAACATGACATGGAGTGTCTTTCTGTGGCTTGTTTGCCACCCGGATCTCTGGCCCATTTTAAAATCAGGTCCTCTGTGTTGTTATTTACCCTCTGTGTTATTTACTGACTGTTGAGGGTCCTCTGAGTATTTGGATGACAGTCTTTTATCTGATGTGTCATTTGCAAACATTTTCTCCAGTCTGTGGCTTGTCTGCATGTTTTCTTGGCTGTCTTTTACAGCAGCTTTAATTCTCCAGCATGCCAGTTATTTCTTTCATAGATGATGCCTTTGGTGTTTTATCAAAAAAGCCATCACCATACTCAATGTTAGGTTTTCCTCTGTGTTATCTTCTCGGAGTTTTATGGTTTTAGCATTTCATGTAGTTCTAGAATCCATGCTGAGTTAGTTTTTGTGACGGGTCTAAGTTCTGTGTCTAGATTCATTTTTTTCTTGTGTGTGAATGTCCAGTTGTTCCCTTACCCATTGCTGAAAAGATCCTCCTTTCTTCATTATTGCCTTTGTCTTCTGTCAGAGATCAGATGGCTGCAGTTCTGTGGCTTCGTTTCTGGGGAGGTGGGGGGCAATTTGGTTACTCATGGGCTAGAAGTGAGAGGCTTGGGTGTGAAGAGTCCCTGGAGAGGGGAGGGGTGCGAAGCAGGACTGGAGTCAGGGTCATCAGCCACGTCCCACCGTGTGACCGAGAGTGAGTCCTAGAGGATAGCTTTCCATCAATGTCTTTATGGGCATTATGGGTCCTCCATTTTTCTAATGAGTATTGCAAACTTCAGCCCCTGAGCATGTGAGTGCAGAGTCGTAGGAACTGGCCACACAAAGTTTGCGTTTCAACCTGCTCCGCTATCAACTTACATCGTAGAGATTTTCTGATTCTTGCTGTTCCCCGTTTTTCCCTGAACAGTCATCGGAAGGAAATGCAGACTGACAAGGCAGCCCTTCGGCAGGTTAATTTGTACTCGCCCCTCAATTTTCCAGCCAGAAATCTAGCTTGAAACATTGCTACTCACACAACATCTATCAAAGCCCAACATCTGGGTCTCCCAGCTGCCAAGTTCACCCCATGAGGACTTGTCAATATGCCAGTCTGCTTTGTAATTGAAGTACTCTTCAAAGTCCCGTCCATGGACACAGGCTGCACGTGCAGTTTCAACCACGTATGGGCTGGAAAAAAACACAAGCTGAGCTCGGCATCCCCAGCAGGCATAGATCTGTGCCCAAGTGTAAGCTGTGCCCAAGTCTCCAAGCCACCCTTGTCCTGATGTCTGTTCTTTACAGCCAGAGGAAAGGAGGCAGCACAGCCCATGGTTCTTTGGGGAGAGAGAGTCTGACCATGTAGAAGAGGCAATCATTCAGTGCTGTGGATTTTTTCAAATGATGCTCAGGACAGCAGTCATTGTCCACTTAGTATCAAGTGTGATTTGGCATCTTAAGGCATGAGTCTGCCTTACTCTGTACCCAAATCCATCATTCTGACTTTCAAGAAGCAGAGCCCAGAGCAGGGTGACGTAAAGGTGATTGACAGCTAGGACAGTGCTGCGTGCCTTTTTCATGGAACAGAGCTGGGCTTTTTAATTTTTTTAAAAGATCATTCCAAATTAAGTCATTTGTTCAGGGCCTCTATAAACAAACGCTTGGAGTTCACGCGGGTCCCCTGTGGAATGATCCCTCTAAGTAGCTTTGGCTAAAAGACGTCCCGTGGTGGTGATTGCTGTACGATTGTTTCCCTTGGAGTGAATTATACTCATGGTGGAATTTGTACAGGGCTGATTTATTTTAAATTGCAGGATAAGTTCTAAAGTACAAGAAGTGTGTACTCCATAAAACGTGTCATGGGGTCTGACTGCTGGCCAAGAGGATTGAAGGAGAGGAGAGGGGGGAAGGGGGAGGAGACAGACAGAGAGGGAGAGAGGAGGGGGAAAGAGATGGGAGAGAGAGAGAGAGGAGGAGGGAGGAGATGGAGGAGAGAGAGGAGGGGGAGGGGAGAGAGGGAGAGAAAGAGGAGGGGGGAGGGAAGAGAGAGAGAGTCAATGCTGTCATTATTTGATGCCCCTCTTCCTTAGTTTACCAAGTCATGGACTGGAAGTACCCTTTGGTCACCATTTGAAAACGAAGAGACTGTTCTCCTGCTGGCTGCTGGCTGTATTCCTGGGGCACTCTCCAATAGGTTTTAAGGGTTTGTAGGTACATACGAAACACCACAAATCTTGCCATTCACAGGAGTCCGACCTCCTCAGCACAGCCTGAAAGCTTTTATAGTGTTTAAAGGTGCAAAGGCAGCAAGGCAGCATGTCTAGCCATTTTATACCATTCAAGTCTGTTTTTTTAATCCATTTATGAGTTTGGAAAATTAATGTATCTCATCACTTTATACTTTAAAGTATTATTTTGTGATTCATGCATTGATATCTCTCAGAAACCCACAGGATTTCCCAGATCTTTGTCTGGAAGCTTCTGGGCACCAACTCTTGTCAAGCCCACATCCTCCCAGCCTCACTAGGAGACTTGAGAAAAGTGCTTTGCACACTGTAGCTCTGCCCTTCCCATGTGGATCTAAAAACAGTTGATGGCCATTACTCTAACTCTACCAGCCACTGAGCACCTCCTGCATGTGTAGATAGAACCCAGCCAAGATCCAGGCACCGCAGAGGGAAAGTTGTTTAACAGATGTAGTTTTGAAGAAGTAGCATTAAATGTGAAACCTGGCCAAGCACAGTGGCTCACACTTGTACTCCCAATATTTTGGGAGGACAAGACAAGAGGATCACTTGAGGCATTCGAGATCAGCCAGGGCAACAAAGTGAGACCCTGTCTCTACCAAACACAAAAAACATTAGCCAGGTTAGCATGGGTTGCACACACCTGAAATCTCAACTACTCTGGAGGCTGAGGTAGGAGGATCACTTGAGCCCAGAAGGTAGAGGCTGCAGTGAGCTGATTGCACCACTGTAGTCCAACCTGGATGACAAAGTGAGACCCTGTCTCTAAAAAACAAACAAAAAGCTATCATAGTGTTTGTCTCTGACCATGGTGGAGTCAGAGTGACAGGTAGATGAGACTTTCTGGAAGGATGTCAGTGTCCACTGTCACAGTAGGGGCTACCATGCATGGGGGTGTCTTTGTCACAACTCCACAACAGGTACATCTGAGATGTGGGTTTCCCTCCTTGTACACATGACATGAAAAAAGAACCACAAATGAGGCAGGGAGTGGTGGCGCATGCCTATAATCCCAGCACTTTGGGAGTCTGAGGCAGGAAGATTGCTTGAGCCCAGGGGTTCAAGACCAGCCTGGGCAACATAGCGAGACCTCATCTCTACAAAAATAAAAAAATATTAGCCAGACATGGTGGTGTGTGCCTATAGTCCCAGCTTCTTGGGAGACTGAGAAGGGAGGATCACTTGAGCCCAGGAGTTTGTGGCTGGGGTGAGCTGTGATTGCATTCATCCTACACTTGATCTTAGCCAAAAGTCCAGGAAATGATTGAGCCCTTTTTCATGATATGCGTGACAAGGTGTTCAGGGGTGGCTTGTTCCAATGTCTGAAGCTTGCCTTGATATATCTGAAAGCAAGATGGGTTGGTGGAGGCTGAAGGAATGGAAGGGTGTGTGGTCACGGGGGAGACAGCTTGTGATTCAGGCGAGACGCTGATTCCCAGAAACCTCCAGACAGAGCTCTGGGAAAGCCTATTTCTGTGTCTTACAAATATCCATGAAAGAATCGTGGAGCAACACATTCAAGTGTACAATGATGGAATGCATTATTTTCCCAAACGGATGGGTGAATTAAAAAATAAATGGAATATCTCCAGACACGTCATGTTCCAGAAGGGCTACAAGGCGGACGTGGTCTCCCCTCTGGTGGTGCTGCCCTGAGATGCAGATGAAGGACTGGGGACACACACAGACTGAGGTCTGGCCTCTGTCGTTGCCAACTTCCCATAGGCACAGCGGCCACGTGAGGATCCAAGGGCTGTGTCATTACCTGTGAGGCTGCCTGTCTCCCCTTGGAGTCTAGACCTTGAGATGGGCAGGAGCTGACAGATGGGGACACTCGGGTGTTCTTTCTCCAAACCAAGCCACAGACACCACTTCGGAAGACTTAAAACTGCTATGTTGGCAAGTTCAGTGCCATGAGCTGACCTGGGTGATGCAGCTCCACGAACAACTGGCCTTCCCTACTGTCCCAGCAGAGTCCTCCTGTCAGGGGAGCGACTCAGCCTCCGCCCCTGTAACAGACGTGGCGTCTCCATAGTCTTTCTTCTGAGGAGGTCAGGTCTCCCAGGCAGTCCCTCAGAGATGGCTGGAACTTGGACTTCCCTAGGGCTCATTTCTGAGGCCTGACTGCAACTGTTCAGCAGAAGAAGAAAGTGACAGGAGGGGTGGGGCCATCCAGTGGAACTGAAGTTCACAGGCCCCAGATGGCAACTCCTGGGAGCACCCTCAGGCCCTCCAGATCCCTGGTGCTGTTGCTCTCATGAGAGGTGCTGCCATTTCATGACTGTAGCAATTTTAACAAGTAACAAGGATAACTGGTTTTTTCACTGGGTCACTGTGATGTGGACGTCTCAGGGAAGCAGGCTACCCTGTGCTTATTATTACATAAACATCTTTCCTTCCTAGCATACCTGCAGCCAGGTGGGATGGCCACCCATGTCCAATCTGATGTGAGCTTTGGCCGCTCTTCTGTGGCCAGGTTCCTGTGGCTTCTCACTTCCAGGTGTCTTCTCAGTCCACAAGGTGTATCTAATGTAGGCTGCATATTGATTACTTTTGGAGGGCAATGGTCAGCGATATCCTAGGACATTATGCCCGGGGGACAGGGCTTTGGGAGGAAGGTCTTTATCGGAGGAAGAGTATAGGGCTCTGGTGAGGTGGTAGTGGTCTGTTCTAGAAGGAGCAGTTTGAGCCAGAAGGCCTCATCACCCTACCACAGGCACAGCCAATGTTCTAGTACATTTGTTTTAACAACTTTTTTTTTTTTTGAGTTGGGGTAGTGCCATCACGGCTCACTGCAGCCTTGGTCTTCTAGGTTCAAGTGATCCTTCCACTTCAGTCTCCTGAGTAACTGGAACTACAGACATGTGCCACCATACCCAGCTAGTTTCATTTTTTTATTTTTGGTAAAGACGAGATCTCACTATTGCCCAGACTTATTTCGAACTCTGGGCTCAAGTAATCTTCCTGCCTCGGCCTCCCAAAGTGCTGGGATTGTAGACGTGACGCCCAGCCCTATGTTAATAACTTGTTGGGTATTGTTGCTGTAACTGTGGACATGGGTGTCCACATCTCTCTATTGTGAAATTGAGATCACACTTTTGGACACTCCTTGATAGAGTAGGCCCAGCCCAACACATATGGCTCAGTAACTGTCATGTGATGAACCCAACAGAAGGCTCTGAAAACACCCCCTGAATCATTAAAGAAACTTACAGCTGCATTCGGGATCATCAAAGTGCCAACAAGGATGGTTGACTGTACTCCAGTTATCTGACAATGGCAGTCTGTATAAGATTTGTGTGGTTACACTTGGGGTGTGTTTCAGTAATTGAATTTCTTACCCACACTGGATAACAGTTTACCAAACTTCTACTACCTCAAGTCCTTGGGAATAAAGTGCCTTCTAGAAGAATGACATCAAATTATGTCACTGACTCCATTGCTGTACAACTGTACAACACGTGGCACATGGTATAACCCATGCCTTATTATGTTACAACAGAATTTTGTTTCTTCTTGTATTGATTTTCTGAGTACATGTGTGTATGGTATGAATCAGCCCAGAGGTAGCACATGGGTTTTCAGGATAGCTTTCTATGTGATAAGTTGGGCCTCTGCATGGGTCACTATTGGGCTGTGAACTTGGCTCTGGTGTTCATCACCAGCAACCAAGGTGAGCCACCCAGAGCTCTTGCCTCCAAGCCTCCTGCAGGGCAGGTGTTCTGAGCAGGACTTTGTGACTCAGGATGCTGGCCTGAGTGGAACTGAGGGCTGGTGAAAAGCAGAAGATGACAAGATGGGAAGCAACACAGAAGGAAGCACATTACTGTGTGCCATGGAGTTTATAGAACAGAGAGAATACTGAAGATGCACTAAAACTGGGATGAAAGGTTGTGACGTAGCCTTGGAGGAGGGAGAAAGTGGACTTGAGAGACAAGTCTGTCACTGATTTTCTGTTATCTTGGCCCCATATGCACATATTTCCTCTGTCTTTGTTGGCAATGTTAACGTTGGTATTGTTGATGTTGGCAGTGTTGATATTGTTGATAGTGATGGTGATGTTTGTGATATTGGTGATATTGATGCTGGTATAGGTGCTGTTCATATTACTGATGATGCTGTTAATGATATTAATATGGGAGGGTTGTTATTCTTGATGTTAGTGGTACTAATATTGTTGAAACTGGTGCTGATGGTGTGGATGTTGGTAGTGTCAATACCGTTGAAGTTGCTGCTGCTGTTGTTCATGCTGATGTTGGTGTCAATGTTGTGATACTGATGTTGGTGGTGTTGATGCTGGTATTGTTAATGGCGGTGGCTTTGATATTGGTGGTGTTGATGTTGGTGTTGCAGATGCTGCTGTTGTTCATGTTGGTGGTATTGATGCTGATGTTGCTGTTGTTGATGCTGATGTTGGTGAGATGGGTGTTGGTGTTGGTGGTGTTGAAGTTAGTGATGCTGATGTTGATGGTGCTGATGTCAATGGTGCTGATGTCAATGGTGCTGATGTTGGTGGCATTGTTGATGCTGATGTTGCTGATGTGGGTGGTATTGCTGATGCTGATGTTGGTTGGTTGTGAATTTCATTTCCTGGTGAAGACTCTTTCAGACAGATAGCTGCATGCTGTGTGTCTGGCATCATGGGGACTGGAGGTATCATGGATTAAAGATCGAATGAGATACTGGCCCTCCTGGAGCTGACAGTATAGGGGGATAAACATAAAACAAATAAGTCAACACATAATGACAGTATCAGGAAACCAGAAGTGCCATGTACAAAATCAAAATATTAAATATTGGTAGACAGAATGGAAGGTTTGGGGAAGAGCTACTTTAAACTATGTGGCCAAAGAAGACTTCTTTGGGAAGCCTGCAGTTAAGCCCAATCCTGGATTTTGCATTGGAGCAGTTATTAAAGATCAGAGAATGAACCACCCAGGCAGTGGAAGCCATGGTTCAAACTCTAGCTGAGTCACCACATAGCATGTTCTAGAAGGAAGGCAAAGACTACTCTGGAAACATAAGTACAGTCCAAGAGAAAGACAGTGCAAACCATGCAGTTGCAAATGTTCTAATAGCCACATTAAACAAAATGTAAAAAGAAACAGGTAAACAAATGAAAAAATGCATTTTACTTCATCTACTATACCTGCAGTAGTGTCACTTCCATAATTGATACATATAAAAATACCAGTGAGATCGCATACAACCCTTTTATTTTTGTACTAAGTGTTTGGAACCCACAGGGCTCTTCCTCTTGCAGCAAATCCCGGATCAGACTACATACAGGTCAAATGCGCAGTCACCACATGAGCTCACGGCCGCCATGCTGGACAGCACAGAGCTCAAGTGTGGCAGGGAAACAGAGAAAGGCAGGGAATTTGTGCAGGAGTTAGCCTGTGCTTGAGGGGACAGGGTGGGCCAGAGCCAGGGATGTGTTCTGAAGTCCTTGGGAAGCCATTAATGGTGTGCTGGGAAGTTTTTCTCTTCTCACTGTTTCCATGATTCATTCGACAAACCTTGGTTGAAATTGCCCAAACCAACTTTGTGTCATTTTGTGAACGAACATGGTAGCATGGAGCACTGTTACCCCATGACATGGTAACATACCCAGAGGCAAGGTTTGTATGTCTGTGCTGACATGTTTACAACAAAGCACATAAGAGAAATGCCACCAGTGGGCCATTCCCCAAGGACAATCCCTGAGAGAGAGAGGGTTTGACTTCCAAAAAAGAGGATGGAAGAACAGAAGAAAAGATGAGGTGTGTAACCCTCTTAGGCACAGACCCAGGTAAAGCAGCCAGAGGCTGTGCCGAGGCACATTTGACTCGTGGGCTTCAGGGGAGGCCAGAGTGTGTACAGTGTGGATGGGCTGCAGAGGGTTTGGGGCCCAGGGAAGGAGTACCATTTTCAGTTTTGTACAGTTGTGCATGCCATCCGGGGAGGGTGAACCATGACCTGGGATTTGTATGCAGCAGAGACAGAGATGGGACCCAGGAGGACTAAGCCAAGAGTGTGGATTCACCCTGAGACCTTGATAAATAGTTCAAACCCATTTAATTTTAGCTCAGGAACCCTCCTGGAAATTGGCCAAAATGGACTTTCCTGTCTCTCAGCCTCTCTCTGGAAGAGGCTGAATGCAAACTTCCCTTGACCCCGTTGCCCACACTCTCCGGAGTCCGTTGTCTTCACAGCGTGCTATGCCCTGCTTAGATCTGCTTCTCTTCTCTGGATGAGGCTCCTGGGGAACCTTTGGGTTCTGTGATTTTTTGCTTCTCACAGAGATTTTCTCCTCTGTGGGCCATTGACTCTGCTGCCCCGTAAAACCATGTTGATAGAAGTCAAGCCGGAGACCAAATGCTGACTGGTAGCCATAGGAAATGCCCTAGTGGCCGAGGCCCCAGGGACCATTCTGCCTCTTCTCTGTGACAGCAGCAACCACAGTGAGATGAAATAGCAAGCCACAGAGAGGGCGGTCCTGCACAGATACCCCTCCCCCCATGGGGATGGGTGAGAGAGGGGTGTCTGGTCTGGTGTGGTCTCCTTCCCCTCCCCTTTTCCTCTCCCCTTTTTGCTCTCCTCCCCTCCCTCCCTAGCTGGTCTTCTTGGGTTAGAGGGAAGATAAACTTTCACTCTCCATCCTTGAGGGGGAGCCTTCCCCCTTCCAAAATAAAAGCAGATCTGGCTTGCATTCCTCTATGTGTGGGCCCCAGCCCAGTTCTGGGAGAGTGGAGTGGACCATGCAAAGGACTGTGGAGGCAGGAGGATGCCCCTCGGATCCTGCACCTGATGCCCAGTGGCCCCCAAATTCCCTGAAACAAGACCAGACAGATCCATGAGGTGACGCTTTCTGGGTCTGTGTTGCTGTGACATCTCCTGGCTAAATTGCTGGGAGAAGGGGTGGGGGGTGCGGAGAGCAAGGGCCATTTGCCTGCAGCTCATTACCAGTAACTCAGTTCCAGAAGCTGCTAGAGGAGATGGAAATGGGTGCAGGGCCCAAACCAGGCAGCACCAGCCCCCCCACACCCAGAAGAAACTCCTGCACATCTGGAGGTAACGGCCCAGGCTCCCATGATTTTAAAAGTCACGGCTTCTGTTCTTCCTAAAGTCTAGAGAAGTTTTGTGTAAGATGTTACCTTGTCTTTATGATTTTTTCTAAACTTGATAACAAAATCTCCACCTTTGTTCTGACATGCTGAGTGCAAATCGTTAAAATCTGTAAACTTGAATAGATTTAGAAAATCATACACCACCAGGAAAGAAACCCATAAATGAATCTTTATGTTTGAAGTTTTTTTTTTCATTTAACAAATGCATTGTTATCCATTATCCTTTCAATACTTAACAAACGAATTATAATGAAATACAGAGGGGCTCCATTGGAAGGTCCCCCCCCCTCTTTTTTTTCTTTCAAAAACAGCTATTTCCTTGCAGGTAGTAATTTTGTTTTAAGAAGAGCGATGTGTAGCACTCGGCTTTTTAATAAAATATGTGTGAGAGAATAATTCTTCTAAAACATTCTGTATCTACAAAAATCTATATGTGGGAGAACTTGAATTATTTTCTAATAGATTTTATTACATGGCAGTTAAGAGTTTCTCAAGAGATATCTAGTCAAAGGCAGCAATTTGGGTGACAAAGCACAGGAGAGAAAGAACTTACTGGAAACCGTCGCAACCCCTGCCTTGTGAATTCTCTGTTTCTCTATCATTTTCTTCTGGAAGGTGGAGCATCTTAAACTGTAGATTAGATGTGGTGGCAGTTTGTGCATTTCTTTCTTTTCTTTTCTTCCTTCCTTCCTTCCTTCCTTCCTTCCTTCCTTCCTTCCTTCTTTCTTCTTTCGAATTAAGGTCTCACTTTCTCCCACACATTTCTCTGCAGCTTTGACCTCCTGGGTTCAGGTGATCCCTCCATCTCAACCTCCTGAGTGACTGGCACCACAGACGTATGCCACCACACCCAGCAATTTTTTTTTTATTTTTTGTAGAGGAAGGGTCTTGTTGGGTTGCCCAGGCTGGTCTCAAATTCCTGGGCTCAAGCAATCCTCCTGCCTTAGCCTCCCAAAGTGCGGGGATTACAGGTGTGAGGCGTGCCCCGCGGGTTTGTGCATTTCTAATATGACTAACCATAAATAAGTGAGCTGACTCACCAGCCCACACTTTTTGGACATGTGCTTGCTGTCTGCCAGATGCAGTGCTCTGCACTGGGGAAACTGAGGTTCAGAGAGACCTATCCATAGGGAGCCATTCTGCAGGGTGGGAGTTACAGAGGCTTCCTTCAAAGTTAGGGACTCATAGGCAGGGAGAAAGCCCATAACACTGCCATTTTAACAAATTAATGTGGGACCCTGTGGGTCCAAATATCGTTCATTTAGGGACAAAGACAAAAAAAAATTAGGGGCAAAGAGAGAGCAACATAGCCATCAGTTTCATTCAAAACGCACCTTTATTTGCCAGGTGTGGTTATGGAACTCAGGTTGAAGTAGGAAAATGTGGCTCCAGGACCTAAGGCTCAGGTTCCCAGGCAGGGCCCAACCAAGCAGAGCCTGCGTTAACTATGAAATGGCAGGTGGCTCTGGAAGAGACTTGGGAGGGATTCTAGAAACAGGAAGCATGGACAGCCCACCTCAAGCCTGTTGCCAGAGGCTTCCGTGATGACAACACTTGGGCTGTAGTGTGGTCTGGGCCTGCCTGGTGTTGAGGGATGCTCGGGAACCCATGACTCTGGAGGGAGGCCTGGCCCAGGCAGGCAAAGGCTCTGACGTGGATATGGCCCCTTAAGAAGCTGACAGAAAGTCAGCAAGCCAGGTGCAACACCCAGGGACAGGTGACAGGAGGGAGAGGCTGGGAGGACCAGGGATCACGCGGCCCAGGAAACACCATGTGAGATTTTTCCCCTGGTATTTTATTATTAAACATTTCAAACTTAAAGAAATGCTGAGTGAATTGACCACTGAACTCTATAACCACACGTAACCTCTACAGGGAACTCACTCCAGTGTTTGCTGAATCACAGCTATCAACTCTCAAGATATACAGCCATTTTATTAATGCATTTCTTTTTTTTACTTGCTTTAACCTCAGCATTGACTCTAACCAAACACTAAATACAAAACTTAACCTAGACATAATACTATCCCTCACCCTAATCCTAACATTACCCTAGCCTTAACTTTAACTCTAGACATTATGCTAACCCAAAATCCAATCATAGCTTTACCCTAACCCTAAACCTAAACCTAACCCTAGACATAATGCTATCGCCCACTCGAACAATAACCTTACCCTAACCCTAACCCTAACCCTCAACCTAACCTAGATATAACACTATCCCTCACCCTAACCGTAACTTTACTCTAACCCTAACTCTAATCCTAGACCTAATACTAACCCTAAACCTAACTATAACCTTGCCCTAACGCTAAACCTTAACCTAACCCTAACCATAATGTCGTCACTCACCCTAACCATAACCCTGACCCTAGCCACCCTAACCTTAATCCTGTCCCCAGCCCTACTCCTAACTCTAATTCTCTCCGTACCCCTAGTCCTAACACTGCCCGTAATGCTAATCCTCACCCTAACCCAAGTTCTTGCCCTAATAGCAACACTGATCCTAACCCTAACCATAGACCTAGTAACACTAACCTAGCACTAAAATGAACCTTCATCTTAACCCGGTACCAAATCATAGCCTTGTCCTGAACTTATCTATCCTAACTTTTTATTAGAGATGTGGGGTCCATGCGAGGATGAACTACATAGGTGGGCTGCACACAGGTGAAGTTAGGGCTTCCCTAATGCATTTCAAAATAAAAATGCCTGGGATCATGACCCTCACTGCTAAAGACCTCCACGTGCATCTCATTGGAGTTTAATACCCGTTTATGATGTCGAAGCAACATTTTATGGAGAAGAAGGTGCCTATCTTAAGAACACGCTCCCCAAGTTTTGACAGATGCCTACACTTGTGTGACCAACCAACACTCCTGTCAAGACATAGACCCTCATATCAGAAGGTTCTCTCTGCCCTTGCCCTGCCCATCTCTGGCTCCCAGGCAGTTGCCATTGGGCTGCTCTCACTGTGGTTTGGCCGGTGGTATGTCCACCCACGGAACTTTCCCCTACAGGATGTCTGCAGGTTTGGTTTGCTTTGCTTTTGCCAGTTGAGTGACTATTGGTGGCTGGGCTGTTAGCAGTGAAGCTGCTTAGAACACTCTTGGTGCATCTTGCTGTGGGTGGGTGGTTTGTGTGTCTTCATGGGTGGACGTTCTTGGCCTCAAGTCTCTTCTACACTTGGAAGCCTCCTCACATGTGAATTGCCCTATCATCCCTCCCTCGTTCCTCATGTGTATGTTAAGCATGTCTCTCGTGAACAGTGAGGCTCTGCACCTAGATTTTTTTCCTATCTTCTCTGGCAACTCTTGCCTTGAAGCAGAAGCTCTGCTCCTCTCTATCCCATTCCAGTGTGGGTCAGGTGGGGTCTAGCACTTGGTGTTTGCCCTTTATTTGTCCCCCTCTGTTCCATACCTCTTTTCCTCCTTCTCTCCTTTATTTTGTTAATTACATTTCTTAGAATTTTACTATATCTGCTGACCACAGAAAGATTTATTAAGAAACAAAAAATCAAGGTAGGGCTTGTGAAGGACGAATCAGGGAGCAAACAGACCTGGGAGATCAGTTAGGAGTCAACTGAGCTCTGCCAGCAGGGCTTAGTTTACTGAAAGAGGCTGTCCCAGGTGACTGCAGTGTGCCCTGAAGCTCTTCCCACCACACAAATTTATCAGTGTTGTCATCAGAAGTAGTATGCATGCTCTGGACAGCGTGACTCCAGCTTTCAGGCACATCTTTAGGTAGAATCTGGTCCAATATCTGCTGAATTTGAAAAAACTCACTCTTAATATAAAAAAACTGGACTGGAAGCAAACTCCAAGGACCCCACGGGACCCCAAAACCCTGTCACGCTCTGCAGGTATGTCTCAGTGGCTACAGGGAACCTCCCATAAAACCCACATGGTTTTCAACCAGGACCTCCAGACCAAGCTCCCCTCCTAGGCTGGCTTGCCCTGTA
This sequence comes from Carlito syrichta, assembly GCF_000164805.1. Lineage (NCBI taxonomy): Eukaryota > Metazoa > Chordata > Mammalia > Primates > Tarsiidae > Carlito > Carlito syrichta. The sequence continues at coordinate 423,419 of NW_007046133.1, forward strand.
AGGGGGTCACCTGGAGTCAAGTCCTGGCTTTTCGACGCTGTTGAATGTTTCCTTCTAGGAGAGAAGCCTGGGCGCCCTGAGCCTCCAGTGTACAGTGGGATGTGTTGGTGGAGGGCGTGACTCCTGGGCAGTAGGGCCTCTTGGCTGCAGGAGGAAGGTGTCCCAGCCCACCCACTGCAGCAGGAAGAGCCGCCATGGGGATGCTCACTGTGTGTAAGAGGAGTCATGGGCACCCAGGTCCCTCCAAGGCGCCCTGAGCTGGCGTTCCTGAGGCCGAGCTGCCTGGTTGTCTTTTACTGTTACTCATGGAGCCCTGGTGGCAGAGAGCAGTGGGTGGTTTTGTCCAGTCACCCTCAGCATCAGGAGGGCAAAAGGTCTCAGGTGGACATACAGGCCTGAGCCAGCCCTCTCCTCACACTGGCCAAATCCTTCCACCCCCTGAGCCTCAGTTTCCCCACCTGGAAGGGTAATGATGCCTCCTGCTCTCACATGTTGAGAGATGAATGGGGCCATGGCTGCAGGTGTTCCCAGCATGGCACAGGCATTCAGTGACTATAGCTGTAACTTCTTTTCTCCGAAGGAGCCTCCATTCTGCCCTGCTTTAAAGATGAGGCGGGGACGGGCACAGTGGCTCATGCCTGTAATCTCAGTGCTCTAGGAGGTCAAGGCACAAGAATTGTTTGAGGCTAGCAGTTTAGGATTGTCCTACGCAACACAGTGAGAACCCATCTCTACCCCCCCAAAAAGAACTTTTTTCTTTAAATTAGCCAAATGTGGTGGTGTGCACTTTTAGTCCCAACTTCTAGGAGGTTGAGGCTGGGGGATCCCTTGAGCCGAGGAGTTTGAGGCTGCAGTGAGCTGTGATGACACCACTATACTCCAACCTGGGCAACCCTGTCTCTAAAAAGTAAATAAATTGAACAGTCGGTGGAGGGGTCACTTATTACTGGTTTGGGGCCACCTTCTCAGCCAACAGGGCTCTAGGCGATGTCCCTGAGATCACACAGGGAGGAGGGGACCAAGTCAGTATTCAGACCTCAGCCTGCAGGCCTGTGGCAGATCCCATCCCCTAGACCCTGGCCCGGGTCATCCACCCAAGCTCCTTGTCTCCATCCCCCAAGCAGAGTGGAGGCTGTGAGCAAGGCTTTGGGGCCAGTGATGAAACCCCAGGCCCGGAGGTCCCTAAGGCCAAGCCAACTGCCTCTGGTCAATCCTACCCCTCCCTTCGCCTTGTTTTCTCCTCCCCAGACTGGGGGTAAGGATTCTGCCTGCTGTGAGGGTGGCCGGGATGACCTGTGGATTCACCCACATAGGCACAGCTTATGTGTCACTGAGTTGTGAATGGGCCATTAGAACTATTATTATTAATTTTATGATGGCTCTTGTTGCCATGACGACGGCCTTTGGAGCAAGGACCGTCCCTTCCCTGTTGGAATGGCCAGGAGGAGGTGGCCCAGCCCCATGCGACATTTGTAAGCCTCAGCATGGCTGAGTGTGTCAGGGATGTGTGGACATGCCTGTTGTGTGTGTCAGATGACAGAGGGAGTTCAGGCTGCACTCAGACGTGGAGATGACAGTTATCATCAGATGCCCAGTAGTAACTGAGAATTGATGTGTGCAGTGATTAATATCACAAAGCTGTTGCTCACGCTTGCATCCAGAGTCACCAAGTGCATGAAGTCGCTTGTTTGGGGTTGGAGTCTGCAGGACTTGCTCATTAAAATCCTGTGTTGTGGAAGTGGAGGGTGGGGCACACACAGGGCCTGACCACACCTGCATCCACTGGGCCCAGCTACAGGTCCCATCTCAGTCCGTGCGCACACACACCTCAGAGGGACTTAAATAACCAGGGAGATTTGTTGACTGAGAAAGGACAGAGATGCCTGCATTTTGTAATTTCTGCTTTTCCCCTCATGACACAGAGAGAGAAAGACCCACGGCATGCCCAGCCCCCCATACTGTAAGGCACTAGTGACGAGAAGCGTCCCTGGCTTGCAGAAGGGTGCCCATCTCCACAGCAGCGGGTGCAGACTTTTCTATAAATGTTCATATTCAGCCTTTATGAATCCTGTTCTCAACACGGCCATCTGTTGGTGACCTACAGCCTCGTGGATCCTGAATGAGCCTTGGGGCCAGCCTTACCCTGGGGATCTGAGACCTTGACACAGGCACACTAGGATGTGTGAACTCTCTGGGTGTGGGGACAGGAAGTGCAGGTTCTTCATTTCAAAATCTCTGGAGGCTTCCACTCTCTTGGCAGCAGTGTACTGAGCTGGGCCTCGCCTGGGGATAATATTATTCCCATGTCCCAGGCAGGTGGCCCTGGAGAGACAGGGAAGGGGAGAACATGAATGTCCTGGGAAAGCTCGTGATCTCCAAGGTCTTGTCTGGGTGGGACCAACATCGTGATTTGTGGATCCCTGAGTGGACCTTGTCTGCCCCACCCTGAGTCATAGCAGACCTAAGCTGGGGAGGAGGCACCACGCTTGCCGGCCTGTGTCTCCCTATCTGCTGTTTAGAGCATTATACAAGGTCTGACAATTAGGTTTGCGAACCATCTTAGAAAAAGTGACACATCTCATTGCTGACTGTCACTACAGTCACCTTTGAAACACTCCCATTGGAAAGCTGTGCAGCAGTGTCAGCACCTAGTCCATTTGTCAAAGCAATTTTGGAACTCTTTTTCTGGAATGGCCATCAGAGCCATCACCATTATTTGTTGAGGTCTGACAGTAAGTTTGTGAACTTTCCTCCCTGCACTTACTTTGGGAGCACTATACAAATAACTGTATTGAAACACCCTCCCTACTTACCTGATCTGACTCCCAGTGACTTTTTTCTTTACCTCAAAATAAAAGAAACATTGGAAGGAAGACATTTGATGACATTCAGGACATTAAGGGTAATATGATGACAGTTCTGATGGCCATTCCAGAAAGAGTTCCAAAGCTACTTTGACAGGTGAACTAGGCGCTGGTATCAGTGCATGGCTTCCCAAGGGGAGTCCTTCAAAGGTGACCATAGTGATATTCAACAATGAGGTATGGAACACTTTTTCTAGGATATCTCATGAACTTAATTGTTGGACCCCTCCGTAGTTCCAATGCCGGCCATTCCCTGAAGCCTGCAGCTTGAGATCATAGAGCAAATGCAGTGTGATATCTGGCCATGTGCTGAAGAGCAGTGAGAAACTGATGATAAAGGGGAGCCCCTAGGAAGGCGAAGCCACGGGTCTGTGGCCTACTTAGGAACTGCCAGGTCCCTGGTGCTTACCTGCTGCCTATTTAGTGTGGAAAGTCCCATTGGGAATGTGTGAGGCAGTTGGAATGAGAGACGGCCATTATGGTCTCTGTTCCTTTGGCTTCCCCAAGTCTCAGAACCTTTGATCTCGTGTCTCTTCATGACCTGAAGACGTGGAACCCACTGCCCAGCAGTGCCGTGGGGAGGCTCAAAGGCCATGCGGAAGGAGTATGTTCTGGAAAGCATGCTGTGCTCTGCAAATGAAAGGGGGTGCTGGGGTATGAGTCACTGTCACCATGCTGCCCATGCCACTTGGTCCCCCACTCGCCAGGGAGCCAAGGGCACCAGACCGTAGACTCAACTAATGAGACATTTCTGTTATCTTCTTTCTAGGTAAGTGATTCCACTGCTAAAGCCTGACACGCGTGTCCCTGTACATGCCAGTTGCGCCTGTGGGAACGTGTTTTCCAGTCCCCTGGCTCCCCCCGAGGATGCCCAAGTGAGGACCCTGTGTGAAGTAAGACGACCCGGGCTGGCGCGTCTGCCCAGGCTGCTGCTCTTTGTTGGGTGTGTGAGGGGTGTGGGTCATGTCTTCCAAAATGATGATGGCATCATGTGATCTTTCTTGGTCGGGTTTGTTCAAATGAACAAGGTGGGGGAGCCTGAGACAGCCAAGCAGTGACCCAGAAAGGAGGCCGCTAATGTGGGCTGCTGACCTGGGAAACCCATGTAGAGAATGATTATGCTCAACTGCAACTTGGAGTCCATAGGCCCAGAGGAGACAGAGCCCAGAATTCCAATGTGACTTCAAGACCAGCCCATGAGGCATTTTCATATCTTACTCACCTGGCAGACTAGTTTGTCTTTTTTCCTTGAGGATAGCTTGGAAGCATCCGTTTCTAAATCTTTAACATTTTCTGATCATCTGTTTTCTGTTTCCCAGGGTTTTCCTGGGTCTTCTTATGAGACTAAGGTTGTTCTTTTGATTTGTGGCAGCTGGTTCAAAAGGTGTTTTTGGTAAAAGAAAATGTTAAAAAATACAGAGCTAAAAATTTTTTTCAGCTCATTGAAATAGGACTTAGGCATGCAACATTAAATTTGGGTGACTAAGAAATGTTCCCTTTGGTCTTGCATTGTATATGAAAATCTTGTCACTAACTGTGGCACTGTGAGACCTATCACAGTAGGTGAGACTCACATTTAGCTGTGAGCTTCCTGGCAGCCAAAGAATAGAGGGAAGTATGAGCCGTTAAAACAGCTGCCAGTGTCATGAAAGCTAAGCATTCTTTTCTTTCTTCTTTTTTGTTGCCATCAAAACCAGAACTAACTCATCTCACAAGAATTATTTCACATTGTCTCTCCTACATGGGAGACACTGAATAATATGTTAAACCACATTCTTAGGATTTCTGGAAAAAACACAGTGGAGGGTGCCATGGGGTAGTTTGGGCCATTTTATTGACTGAAACAGTGGGATAATGCCGAGTAGAGCTCACTGAAAGCATTTCTGTAAGCCAACAATGAGTTGACCCAAATGAACGTTCTTTGAAGGACTTGGTTTGATCCCTGGGAGAACCTAGGATACCTCAAAGGATGTATGAGTTGTAAATACTGTGGCTGTGCTCGGTGGCGCAGCCTGTAATCCTGCACCTTTGGGAGGCTGAGGTGAGTGGATTGCCTGAGCCCGCGGGTTTGAGACCCACCTGGGCAGCGAGACTTCATCTCTACAATAAATCAAAAAATCAGCCGGGCATGGTAGCGCATGCCTGTAATTCCTGCTACTTGGAAGGCTGAGGCGGAAGGATCGCTGGAGCCCAGCAGTTTGAGGCTGCGGCGGCTACTGCACTCCAGTCTGGGTGACAGAGTGAGACTCCAACTCAAAAAAAAAAAAAAAAAAGAGAGACAGTTATAAATATTGTGACCAGTATTCTCGCAGTAAAACATTCGTAAGGATTGGACAGCAGGCACCTTGCATGGCACTGTACAGCAGATGCCCTGGGGTGTTGGTTGTGGATGGAATGGCGTCTCTAAGGAACAGGACATGTGTGACCAGGGTGAGGTCCCTTGGAGAGAGAAGAGGCCTAGTGGGGACCAGGGGAAGGGGTCAATTCAGAGCAGCCAGTGGAGCTGGTGAATTGGGTGTCAGTGAGCAGATATTCCATCGGGTGCCGCAGCATGTGCATGTCACTGCACATGTGGAGGACTTGCTTCTAAGAACCAACAAGGGGACATGGAAAAAGAGTTCATAAGAGTAAAGATAAGTGGCTGATATTACTCAAGTGAATGTAGCATTTCTTCTGAAAAAGCAGCCCAGTTTTTCCTGGGTGACTGCAGTACTTGGGATCATGAGTACTGGAAAGCAAGGGTGCCCAGATGTTGGGGTGGAGTTGACTCTTACCTGAGATCTCCCTAAGTCTTACGGAAGAACATATGTCACATGTCAGAAGTCACATGTCGTAAGGACATAAGTCCTACTCTACCTTGAGTTCAAGGCATAACGTGTGGCCATAGGGTAATTGAACCTAAGGTATAATGAGCTGCATTCTCAATGGACTTGGTTAACTCTTATGCATCATTAAATAAGGTATTGTTAAATAATATAACAATAGTGTAAATTACATAATTTTCATGATTCTAACTTAACATTATTCAACAGGTAAGTCTGTGGGTACAGGGGGCACCAATTTCTTTTTAATTTCATCTGCATGTTGACATTTATTCTCAAATACAAAGGTGCTCTGCTGTTTGAACTGTGTGTGCTTGTGGTCTGGTTTTCTTTGGGGGCTGCAGACAGGCCCCATCCCACTGGGCTGCAGTGGCCTTCCTTGTGTCCTGCCACCAGATCATGCCATGCCTGTCCTGGGAATGGGGACCTAGTGACTTGCAGATGTCTGGAAGGGCATTCGGGCCCCAGAGTCTCAGGGCTCCATGTCCAGGAAGCACCCAGCCAGGAGCACCAAGGAACAGCGCCTACTTCAACGGGGCCAGCTCCACGGCTGGCCACCCTCCAGGGCCAAGCCTGCATGTCTCCGGGGATACCCACATCTTCCTAGTCTGAATCTGGTTTAGCCTGAAATGTGGTGGGCTCCTCTCCCAAAGATGCCAAATTAGATATTCATATTTTAGACTTTGTATTTTTTCTCACTACCTCCAGAAACATGTTTACTGCTGAGTTGGTGCCTGGGCTTAGTTCTCAAGCATGGTCTTAAGTGGATTTCCATAGAGGTCATCTGTGGTAACCTCCTGGGCCTTTTGTTACTTTAACTCAGAGATTCTCAACTGGGGGTGATTTTGTCCTCGGATTTGGAGGCCCAGAGAAGACAGACCCAAGACCCTGCTGTGCACAGGAGATGGAGTCGTCCCATCCTGACCGCGTAGCTAGTGCTGCATAACTTTGCTGCATTTTCACCCAAACAGTAGGGCTGGTAGAAAACCCACATGCTCTGAAAGGCAGATCTCATTCCTCCTGAGTGCAGTCCATGAAGCTGCTTTTCAGGGGAGCAGAGAACCCAGGCTCCAGCCTTGTTGAATAACCGGGCTCACTTGCGTGCCAGGCAAGATCTACACGCCGCAGCAATGGTGTCTCTGCCACGTGCAAATCTGACTAATGGTCTAATTGGTACCAGAAGCACAATTACATTAATTTGTTCCTGATGTCTCTGCCTAGTGACATTCCCCTTGATCTCGATGCAGAGTTAGTCAGAAAACACACGCTCCACGTCCGTGCCCACACAGCGCGCTCTCATCACGCATGCTGGTTCCTCCCTGAGGGCTTGATTTAGAAAAAGTGCCTGATTTAATGCGGCGGGGGGGGGGGGATAAAACAACAAAGACAGTCCACTCCGAGGTTCTGGATGTGGGGAAAGGTGTTCTTTTTTCATGACACAGCTCAGTGTTCACTGTTCTCTCCTTAACATTTTGCTTAAGATATAGGGCTGGAGGCTATTTTTCTTGTGAAATTATTTTAAAATTCACATCTGTTTCCATTCGTGTCTTGGAAGGAAGAGGGGTGACATGAGGCTCCTTGGGCAGATGCAATCCGTGAGGGGCGTTTCCCAGTTTCCAGCAGAGCAGAGGCAGAAAGCAGCCAAATGGGGACCAGTCAGGAAGGAAGGATGGTACCGGGGTCAGCCTTGACCTTTTGCTACTGGCTTGTCTACAGGGTGCTTAGAAGCAAATTCTAAACCCCCAGACATGGAGCCAGGCTGTTTCAAGGCTCTTCCAGGAGGGAGTTGTTGCTTCCAGGCAGCACACTTTGGAATCCAATCAATGGAAACATGATCTGAAGTCCAGGGACTGATGGACTCATGGGGGACTCGCATGTTATCTTTGTACTTGGGGTCCTAAAAGAGAAAAATGAGCCGTGTGGGTGAAGGAGTCTGGCATCCAGCTTGGGGGCTGTGTGTGCCATTGGTCCCCGGTGCTGCTGGCATGGACTGGGATACATGTGACCCCTGCACTCTTGTGTCCCCTCAGGTAGCACGTGCTTGGGAAGGTCCGTGCGGAGGCCAAGGGGGCACAGGCGGGGCTCTTTTATTCTTTCATGCTTCGCCAAGGATTGGCATCCTGCTTGGCATACTACAGGCACTCGGCACAGGTTGGTGGGAGAAAGAAAGATGGAAAGAAGGCACACTCGAGTGTCTGCATTCCCAAGATGCCAGCAGTCTGGTGAGTTTTAGGGAAATTGGCCTTCCCATCTGCTCGTGTTAAGATGGATGGTTTATTGGTTCATAGACTGCCAAGGTCCACATGGTGTTTCCACTCTTTGTTAAATCTTCCTTATTAATAAAAGTGAAAAAAACTGCTGATATATTGAGAGAGAAATTCAGATGCACAGATGTCTGCAAGGTCCATTAGGGTCTGGAGATGCTGTCAAAATGCAAAGATGGAAATAAACAAGTGCAAAGTATTAAAAACTAATCTCATACTGTATAGGATTTGACAGTCATTGGCTTCTTACAGAATTCTGGAGAAGAGCAAAACTAAAATGACTTTATCATTCATTTAAATGTTTACATTTAAATAGATAGAGGGGGTTAAATAGATAGAGGGGAGTAAACAGAGGAGATTGTTGCATTATGATAGCAGTGAGTCTTTTCCAAGATGGTAAGCCAGGAAACTTCCACGCTGGGTGGAGAGTGAAAATGTTGGTGCATCTTGTCTTCATATGTGGTGCAAGGAAAAGACAAAATTCTAGACAATTATCTGTTCTTATTAAAGTCCAATTACAGTGATAGCTCACCCTTAAATTTATAGCGTATGAAGGCAATATAAATGTTTAAGCAGTGTGGTTGCATATATTTCTTTAGCTTCCATTTCTTAGAACTGGTGGTTTGGTTCTCAATTGCAGCTGGCTTTCTGGGGTCTACTTGGTAAAAGAAATTTGAAGAATAAGTAACAGAATACATAAAATTGTGTCAACGTTATTATTTTTTGCTTTTTCCCTTAAGGACAAAGCTTCCATTTTACTAACTCAATGAGTTAGGCTGAATTACATCAAAGAATTAACTCAATGAATATTTATATGATGCCTACCAGTGCAGATAATTTTGCTGTGTGTGATTTAAACATGAATTTTGCTGTGTGTGATTTAAACATGTTAGCTTGCAAGACCTGGAGAAAGAAATAGACTTGGCTAATCTGTTACTACAGGGTAGACCCACATGATAGTACAGGGTAGACCCGCATGATAGCACAGGGTAGACCTGCATATTAGTACATGGTAGACCTACACGTTAGTACAGAGTAGATCTACATGTCAGTACAGGGTAGACCTACACGTTAGTACAGGGTAGACCCACATATTGGTATAGGGTAGACCTACATGTTAGTACAGTGTAGACCCACATGTTAGTACATGGTAGTCCTAAATATTAGCACAGGGTAGACCCACATGATAATACAGGGTAGATCCACATGTTAATACAGGGTAGACCCACATGGTAGTACATGGTCGACCCACATATTATCACAGGGCAGACCCACATGTTACTACAGGGTAGACCTACCTGTGAGTACAGGGTAGACCCTCATGATATTACAGGGTAGACTCACATGATAGTACAAGGTAGACCTACTTGTTAGTACAGGGTAGACCTACATGATAGTACAGGGTAGACCCCCCCATGATAATGCAGGGTAGACCCATATGATAGTACAAAGTAGACCTACATGTTAGTGCAGGATAGACCTCTATGTTTTACACAGTAGACCCCCATGATAATGCCAACTCCCTTGAGGCTTTTGGGAATCTGAAGTGACTATTCCTTTTTAGATGTTCTTTCAGTAGCCTTGAGCGGGAACAGGTGGGGAAAGGGAAAGGCTGGTGGGGAAAGGGAAAGGCTGGTGCTCATCAAGGTTAAATGTTTAGGAAAGAACCATGGCTCTGATGGGCCAGGAGTGTCAGATCCTTAGAGAGCTTTGAACAAAGAAGCAGCATGGTCCACATATTCAGGCATGAGGCTATAACCACCCCAGGCCACTGGAAGAATTGAAATTCCTGGACTCCTGTGGTTTCACTCTGCTGATCTGCTACAATGCAGCCTTGGTGCAATATGCCTGGTCTGGAAACCTCTGAGTATTTTGTTTTCCTAACTGAGTTTGCAACACATTGTATGAGGTTTTTGGTAGAATGTAGTTTTTGGAGTCAGATGCAACAACTAAAAATAAACACATATACACACATACACAACAGACATGTGTAAGTATATACATTTACCCCAAAGGTAATTTTTCTAAAAGCCAGAATAGCTTTTGGTACCACATCTAATTAGGAGATTGTAGAACAACGCAGAACCATCTTGATTATAATAACCGTCTTCAGATAATGTGGTGTTAAATTAGCTCACTCAACAGCTATTTTGTAAGTAGATTTGGTTTATTTTTAGTTTGTATTTGAAGCCAGGAATCCAAATGGAGATGCAGAGTTTTCAGGGAGCGCATGAGACTGCCGGCCAGCGGCGCATGCCAGGGCAGCCCGTCCTAGAAGTGTGCTGTGCTCTGAGGAGGGAAATTTCGAGTAAAACACACAATGCACACTGGGTTCACAGTGTCTCCGAGACAAGCTTTCACACTATGAAAAAAAAATGGCAGTGCACTTAAAAATAACTGGTGTGTTCTACAACGTACCTGACCCAACATACCTGACTCCTCAAACCATTGAGGTCATCAAAGACAGGGAAGGTCTGAGAAACTTTCCCGGCCAAAAAGATGCTAAAGTGATATGACATCTATTAATGAATGTCCTTTGGGATTCTGAGTGAGGTCCTGGGACAGAAATGGGACATTAGGAAAACACAAAGGACATCTGAGTGAAGTATGGACTGTAATAAATAGCAGTGTATCAATGCTCATTCACTCATGTAACGAGTGTACCATACTAAGGTAAGATGTGACCAGTAGGGCAATGAGTGAGTGCAGTTACTGTATCTCTCTGTACTCTGTGCAACTTTTCTGTAAATTTAAAACTATTCCAAAATAAAAGGTTTGCTTAAAAAGGTATAAGCAAGATAATTTAAAACACTCATTATTCTACCACTCAGGAACAAATCCCTTTCACTCTTGAGCAGCATTCTGCTGTCTCCGTGCACACGACTCTCAGAGTGAGCTCCTGCTGGCCAGAGAGGCTGGTACCTACATTTCCCCCTGGATGCTGTACAACCCTAAGCATCCTCCCCATGCCCCTAAAACTGTGTTTGGTCAGTCAATCAGCATGTAAATAAATGCTGTCTCAGACAATATTCCTCCTCCCCAGGCTGGAAGTAAATATGCAAATGGTTCTGTTGCAAAAAACACAGAAGTGACCAGATAGTCCACGTGTCCCTCACAGACTTGATTCTTAATGCTCACAGCTGGGGACAGTCACCTGGAGAAGCCACCTTGCCAGGCTAGAAGCTGGTCCCCAGTGACTTCCAGAACATTCCTCATGCCTGGGCAGGCTGTGAGCCACACGTGGGCTCCACCCCCACCACCAGCCACTGATGCCTGTACTGCTGGTCCCTGGGCTTGCTGTAAGCTAGTGACCATGGTGGGTCATGTGGACTGGGGGACCTGTTCTGTGGTGCATGTGGCAGTGGACTCAGAGCAGGGTTGGGAGTGGCAAGGCCAGGGCCCAGGCCTCAGTGTCATCCCCTCCAGCAGAGGACATACCCCAACCCCCGTGATGGGAGGCGGACTGTGCCAAGGTTTCGATAGAGGAAGCTCAGAAGCCGGAGAGGACCCGGCAGCAGAGGGGGGCGTGTGGGTGGACTGTGGAAGGCAGCATGCAAGCCAGGGCTGGCATCGAGAAAGATGACTGAATCCAGTTTTCTGCTGCACTGGGGTGGGCGGTGTAGACAGGGTCGCCCCAAGGAATTGAGCGGTTTGTCTGTGAAGCTGCTCTTGGGTGCCACCAAGTGTGTCAGGCTGGACTCACCGCCAGAAGCCCAGAGGGCAGGAGGACTGAGCTCAGCTGGCCAGTGGTCAGGGCGGAGAGAGCAATTCCACCCTGCTCCCTGCAGTGCCTCTGAGAGTTGGCTTTGGCGTGGACATCACAAGAGCCTCTCTTCCAGTCCTCCTTGGGGCACACCCTCACTGCCTTTACCATCGCCTGTTCCAGGGAGTCCCTATTGGTCCTGCCCCTTTTTGGCTCCAGCCTGGATTCCAGACTGGTCTCTGGAGGAGGTATGGGATCACTGTGCCTGGTTTAGCGCCCTGAATCTCTCTACCCCACAGACCGTGGGGAAGTCGGGGTGGGCCCAGGCTCACAGCCACAGCATCCTGTAGCAGGAAGGCCTGCTGGTGGGCTGTGTCGTGTCCTCCAGGAAGAGGAGGGACTCAGGGTACTCTGAACTCGCCTGTCGGTGTCTAGGCAGTGCTGACAGGAGAATCTCTGGCTCTCTGCACCCGCCATCAATCAGTTCCCACCCTACACTTCCCCCCATGGAGGGAACCCATGTCCTGCCCAGGAGAAGTGAGACTGGACGGGGGTCACTGAGATTCGAGGTAGTGGGTGATCTGCGAGCATGAAAGGTATCAGCCCCAGGCTCTGAGCATTCAGCTGTGTTAGGAGGAGCCATGTAAGGCTCCCTGGAGGAGGGGACAGCAAGGGGACCTTGGGGGGAGATGGAGAGGTGAATAAGGAAGGAAAGGAGGGTATAGGGCCATCGTGTAGGGGCACAGGCAGCAGGGCCCCACTCCCAGGCTTGAAGGTCAAGCCAGCCAGGAGGGAGGGACAGGGATGAGGGCCCTGGGCCGGGGAAGAAGGGGCTGGAACCAGAGATTCTTCAGAGGCTGTGCAGGCAGCAGGCAGCCTCTGGCATGTTCATATCACAGTGGGGTGGTAGCCTGGGCCTCTGAGGTCTGAGGAGAAGGCAGTGGGCCTTCCCTGTGCAGCTGGCATCTTGGGAAGTTCTGGAGCGAGTCTCAGATTTTAGGGGTATTAAAGGAGGGAAAGAGAGAACAGGGCAGGGGGATCTTTCCATATGGTGAAGGTTCTCATTAAAATCGACTGTAAACTTTTCGAACGGCTGGGTAAAGTCATTTCTAGAGAGCCGTAAATATCAGCTGCATCTGTATTCAGCATTGAAATGTGCTGATTGTAAGCCTGTGTGGCTTCGCGTATGTTTTGCCATGGAGTGTCATTCAGTCAAAGTTGTTTGAAAATCCGATCGGAAAGATTTTCTACCCAGAAATTAGTGATTTGGAAAATGCTGGCATCCGGACTCCCGGGTGCTCCTTTGAGTGGTGCTCAGGAAAAGACATCTTTAAGAACTGTGTGTCCTTGGCATGGGCCATGTGCTTTGAAGGGACCAGGAGTTTGTGTTCTGTGCAGGTTAGGTTTGCCTGGGAGGATTGTGACTTCAGGCACTGGGGGACAGAGGGGCTGATGTCAGGGCATAGGAGTTTGTGTAGAAGCAGGGGCTGACCTGACCCCCTCCCTCAGCTCCTATCAAAGAAGTAAGTAGATGGCACATTTACTGTCTAAATGCTCATGTGCCAGGTGTGCTGATGACTTCCTGTGAAAAACTTCACCCTACATAAGATGCCACCAATGCCCGCCACCCCAGTAAGGGCCCGTGGGTACCAGAAGGGGGTGGGAACCATGGGATGGATTGCTCTCCGTTATTGCTTGGTGGTTAAATGTTCACAGCGAAATAGTTTAGGGGATTACATGAGTGACAGACGTGGTGAGCAGGTGGTTACCCTACATTGTTTAGAGGAGGAACCCGCAACTCTTGGGCCATGGACCAGTACCAGTCCAGGGCCCGTTAGGAACCGGGCTGTACTGCAGGAGGTGAACAGTGGCAAGAGTAAGCAAAGCTGCTTCTGTGTTTACAGCCACTCCCCATGGCTCCCATGACCGCCTGAGCTCCGCCCCTGTCAGATCAGCAGCATTAGATTCTCCCAGGAGCTTGAGCCCTATTGTGAACTGCACATGTGAAGCATCTAGAAATAAAGTGCACAGCGAATGTTGTGTGCTTGAATCATCCCAAACCATCTTCCCCACTCCCCAGGCTGTGGAAATATTATCTTCCACAAAGCCGGTCCCTGATGCCAAAAAGGTTGGCACCGCTGATTTAGAGGAGGCGGGTCCACGCGAGTGCAATGAGCTGTGCCCACAGGGCAGAGCCGGGTTATCAACACGGCAGCCGTTCTGGCAGTTTGGGGCCATCCCCTGCCTGTACTGCTGTGAGGAGGTGTGTATCAGAATTGCCTGGGGATGTCAGAGCCCCAGCCCCATCCTCACCACCAGGACCCCAAAAACCACATTTGGGAGTTATTGACCTGGAAGTCATCTTATGTTTCCCTGATCCTGCTTCTGTTCCTGTAATGCTGTGGCTTTAACTATGATTCTCTTTTATGTTTCTCACCAGTGGAAAATCTGTGTTAAAAAAAAAAAAAAAAAAAAAAAACCCTTCCACTAAAGCAAATTAACTTACATTGGACCAGAGACTCAGGAATGCACCCTGCCCTAGCTACCCAAAAAAGATTGTCAGAGAAGCATGTCTCCATTTCGGCCAGCACTTGGGCCTTTCCAGCATTTGCTTAAGACCATTTATAAGTTTTTATAAAGATGCTCATGAATCGCAAAATATGTTTATGCATTAAGCAACTTTGTGGTCATTTTATAGACAGAGAAAGACAAGAGAAGAGATCTTAGTGCCCACAAGTGTCTGGCAGACCTTAAAGAGAGCTCGAGCTTCCAAATCAGAAAAGGCACTTATCATCACACTGCCTGTGATTAAGCCTTCCTGGGTGTGCTCCCATTGCTGGGTCCTCAGTGTTGACTCTCTGCTTGGAGTCCATTGGTATGCTAAATTGTGAAGCTCATTTTCTCATGGGTATACTGGAGAGTAAATATCTGGAAAATTCCTACATCCCTGATACAGTCATATGGAGAAAGAAGTCTCCCTGGCTGCTCTGAGAACTGCGAGGCTCACCTGCTGAAATACTGAGATTTCACAGTGAGTCATGAACATTCTTCATCTGCATAGAGTGACTCTTGTTTTCTCCTGTTGCAAAGTCTGTAATCAATGGCCAGACACAGTGGCTGTCTATAATCTCAGCACTTTGGGAGGCTGAGGTGGGAAGATCGCTTGAGGGCAGCAGTTCAAGACCAGCCTGGGCAACACAGTGAAGCCCCATCTCTTAAAAAAAACCCACAAAGTCTATAATCAATCCCATGTGTTTCTCGGGACATATGTGGGACTGCTGGCTCTTTGTGGTGACTAAAGTAATTACATGGGAGCAGGGGTCCTGTCCTACAGCCGGTGACTGGGCCTGAGGATCTTGAACACTCTCTAATCAATACCTGTATTGCCTGCCACCTCACCTGATTGTCCATCTCTGAAGAGTCTCCCTGGTGGTAATTGGTGTGTGCGTGTGTGGGGCGGTGGGTGGGGGGAGTGTAAGCCTCAAAGAAGAGACCCTGCGGGTGCTCATAGCCAGGCCAGGGAAGGGGATTCTCCAGAACAGGGAAAGAAGACCTGACCTTTGCAATGGACCATCCCCTCCTACAAGCTGCCTGATTCCAATTCATAATAAGCCTCATCTCGTCGGAGGCCTGAAGAACAGACAGTTAAGTAACTGAGTCTATTAAAACATCCGTTGCTGAAGCCCTGCTCACATAATGACCCACTTCTCCAAGTGCTGGCTTATAAAAGGCCAAAAGTAGGTCATGGGGGGGGGGACCTGGGTAAGGGGAGAAATCATTTCAGGGACCATCACTTAAGAATGTTCCAACGCTGCTTCCAGAGATAAACTCAACAGACTCAAGTAGGGTTTTCGAGACGTGTCATCCCGTTCCTAGTAGTGATAGGTGACCTGTGGCCAGTGAGCCTGCAGGGACAAGGCATATCTCCCAGGGTCACAGTCCACCTTGTGGTCTTCCTAGAAGCCCTTGGCTATGGGCACAGGCAATGGGAGGTCCTGAACCAGGGCTCCTTGGTCCTAATAGGGACAGGGACTAGGGACAGATTTATGATGGAGGTGCTTGGTTTGTTTATTTGTTTCTTTTGGCAAATTACAGATTCTGTCCATCAAAATCTGATTATTGTTAACAGGAGAACCAGAGCCCCCCTGAATTTGTTTTTCCATTTTCAAAGCATGTTTGTCCTCCAGTCTTGAAGCCTGTGAAGGACCTGTGAGCAGGACTCTGCCCCAGGGTGGGACGTTCCACAAGCTGTCATCAGCAGTCTCCTTTCCGGCATGGATGTCTGTCCCCTGCAGTGGGTCCCAGACCCTGGTGCCTTCCTGCCCCAAGACTGCCTGTTATCATTGCGTGGAAAATACCTCCAGGCCATGATGCCCCCCTAGGGGTTCTGGGTATGGGTGCAGAGTGGGAGGGAGCTCAGAGTGGGAGGGAGCTCAGAGACCTCTGTGGGTCCACCAGTAAGATGGTGGCATAGTGTTCCCCTCCCTCTGCGCTCACTCTATGCTGACTTGACTTAGGGCCGGCGCCGTCTGAGACCTCCCTGGGCCTCATCTCATGCCAACCTCATGACAGCCTTGCTGGCCATGTCCTTGCCATCCTCCCTGGTTACAAGGTAGAAACTGAGGCACAGAAGGGATGAGGTAACCACAATGGACGGCTGGAAGGGGGAGCCAGTCTGGGAGCCTCATTGTTCCAGGCGTTTCAGCGTGAGGCTACTCTCCTGGCAGCCTTCAACCATGCCACCTTCCTTTAACCAAATCTCATCTCTGAAACTCAATCAGCTTTCTTTTCTCTTAAAAACAATTTTTACAAACAACCTGACAACTGCAGCATACACCCATCATGGCTGTAACCAGTCACAGGTGGGCAGCAGCCACTTCTTTACTTGGGGTGAGAGGCGATCCCTTCCAGCTGCTCCCTCCCTTGACATCGTCTCAGAGTCACTACAGGCTCTGTCCTTGCTCACCGTCAGAGTTACCAACCCAAACTGAAGTCCACTCACCCACATAGTAAAGCCAAACATCCATACCAGGACTTGCAGTAGGAGCGAGGAGGGTGTTTGCTTACAGGACACCAAACAAGGACAACTGAGCAGTCACACTTAAGACTCAACCTGAGGATCACTTGAGCCCAAGATTTCGAGGCCAACCTGGGCAACATAGTGAAACCTCATCTCTACAAGAAAACGAAAAATTAGCTGGGCGTGGTGGCATGTGTCTATGCTCCTAGCTACTGTGGAGGCAGAGGCAGGAGGATCGCCTTAGCCCAGGAGATTGAGGCTGCAGTGAGCTGTGATCATGTCACAGTACTCCAACCTGGGTGACAAAGTGAGATCTTGATTCAAAAAAAAAAAAACTATTAAAAAGATCAAACCAGCCGGGCTCGGTGGCTCAGCCTGTGATCCCGTGCCTTTAGGAGGCTGAGGTGAGTGGATTGCCTGAGCCCGCAGGTTCGAGACCCGCCTGGGCAGCGAGACCTCATCTCTACAATAAATCAAAAAATCAGCTGGGCGTGGGTAGTGCATGCCTGGAATTCCGGCTACTTGGAAGGCTGAGGCGGAAGGATCGCCGGCGTCCAGTAGGTCGAGGCTGCGGTGGCGGGGAGCGGCCACTGCACTCCAGTCTGGGCAACAGAGTGAGACTCCAACTCAAAAAAAAAAAAAAAAAAAGATCACACCTCTCTTCTGGCTTACAAGCAAGGGTTTTTAAAGGCAGTAGTACACGTCAGGAAAGCAGAAGTGACAAGCAAAATCATAAGTCAATACGTGGAGGTTGCACATTGGTTTGACCTTAAAAGGCAGGATATTTTGAAGCAGGGGCTCGCAGGTCAGAGGTGGATTCAGAGACTCTCTGGTTTGCCATTGATTAAGGAAGTGAAACTTTGTCTAAGGACTTGGGGTCAACAGGAAGGAATGTTAAGATCTGGCTTGTGGGTGTGACTTTCTCCAAGTCCCTCAGGAAGAAATTTAGAACAAAGAATGGCAGCAGTCAGAGTTCAGTTCTCAGTTTCCCCTAATCTTTGGTCAGCATTTTTGCTCTGATGGGGGTCCAGGCTTCTGGAACTCAGGGACAAAGATCAAGAGGGTATCTCTAGCTTGTTGTGGCTTTCACTGGCATGAGCAGCTGTCATGTTTAACTACCATTGCCTTCCTGCTTATCAAGTTGCTGGCTTACTTCTCAATCCTGGCTGGATGGCTGGAGCATCCCTTGAAGGGACTCAGGGTTGTCCTTCTCTCCATGTGTAGGGGTGGGGGCTGCAGGCCATTCACAGGAGTCCCTGCTACATCCCCTCCCTGGCTCTTGGAAGGGCCATGGGTGTTCACTGATTGGCCCAGTACTTACTGGCACCAAATCTCCACCATGCCTGAAGTTGGCTGCTTGTAGCGTGTGGATATGACCTTTGGCAATGCAGCTGAAGCGAAGGCGATAGATTTATGTTGCCTCAGAAAACACAGATGGAATGTTGGCCCATGTATTCCAGAGCAGTTCTGGAATTGTGGACAAGAGAATTTAGATTTAGGAGGCTGTTATCCATGATGTTTGCTAGGAGAGGCATGTGGGCAGCAACTGTGGGTGGCAGGAAGGGCCAGGACTCCACCAGAGGCCCAGGACAGGACTACCTCCCCCACTGCATGGCCTCGGCATGGGGGCCAGTCTGGGCTGGGCCCCTACCCTGCCCCTGAACATGAGACACTGCTTCCCCTCAAGCCCCCTCAATGGCGTCAGGCCCTGAGTTTGTGCTTCCTGACCAGGTGTTGATTTGAGAGGAGAGCTGGAGTTTCTGTTTTATGTGGCAGGCCCTGCTGCTTGGGCTCCAGGTTCTGAGGAATCACCCAGGAGGCTACCCCTCACAAAATGGCCTGGGAACCCCTGGTGGGCATCGAGCGGGGCCCCAGGTCCTAGGTTGTCACACAGGAGGCTGCGATCCCGAGACTGTGCATGTAAGGTGAGAGCTTCTCTAGCCACAGCCACAAGGCCAGCGGGGCCCCTCACACTCACTAGCTCAGAGGTAGACTTCTTACAGATGGAGGAGGGAGCCCTCCTGTTGACAGCTACCAAGTCACAGTGGGAGGCTTCCCCTTTCCCCTCTGGGCAACCAACACTGTCCACTGAGAGTTCAGTATCCTCATTCCTTCCCTTCCTCCCTCCCTCCCTCCCTCCAGGCATCCTTTGTAAAGATGTCATTGAGCTGTGGGTTATACCAACTGGTGTCACTCTGCAGGGAAATTTCAGGAATGAATGTCCAGCCCTCCCTGGGATCAGGTCAGTGCTCTGTCACTGTCCACCCATCATGAGCACTGCTGCTCTTTTAGCTGTAACTGGAAGGAAGGCTGCCATGCCCACTTACAAATGAGGGTACGGTGATTGACTTTGTTGTTCTTGCTGGAAACCTGCTCTCATCTTGTCGCCCGCCCCACCATCTACAATTTGGCTGCCAAGTTTACATGCCAGCTGTCCTCCCATCCCTCCCACTCTGCTTGATTCTCTAAGTGCTCCTGTCAGCCGGCTCTGCAACCCCCATGTGACCTCCTCGCCGAAGGTGTTGTATCCCACTGCTGGCCGCCACCCTGGTACCAAGAGTAGAGATGTTTCTCTTGGCCCGCCTCCCACAGCCCGGGGCTAGCAGTGACCAAAGGTGTCTCGCCCTGGGGACTCAGCAAAGCAGGGGCAGGCCACCAGAGCCACATGTCCCTTGTGGCCAGAGCAGGCCATTCCTTGCCCTCCTTCCCTCCCCACGACCAAGGCTGCTGTCCCTGAGCTGTCTTAGGGCCAGCATCTGTCACATGTAGGGCCTTGTATCAGGCACTGCATAGGCTCATGTGTGCCATCTCATTGACTCCTCATAGCTGAACACACGTACAGATTCCGTTTTTCAGATGGGGAATCTGAGGCACAGATGCCGAGGTGGTGCGGCATGTCTGGGGTGGTCTGACAACAGGTTCTTGCCACCCTGGGAACTATATCACAGACCTGCGACCCTGAGTCATCGCATCACAAAAAACAATTGACAAGGTCATGTGGCAGAAAGCTTGGTGCTGGGCTATTTTAAAGCAGAATTCCAGATGCTTGGTGAAGCCGGATTGATTGTAATGACACAGGGCCCAAAGTTGGCTTGGGATGAAATGTCAAACCACTGCCTTGCCCGAGAGCGACCACTAAAAATAACCAGGCGCCATTCCCAGGACAGCAAGAACAGGCATGTCACTCACACTCATCCCCTTCTTAGGAAGCCAGCCACTGTCCACACAGCTCTTGCACCCTGCCAGGTCTGTCTCCTAGTCCTGGCAGGAGCTCCAGGCATCCCCAGCCTGTTCACCTTTCAGCTTCTCCAGGGTGTGCTGTTTTTGCAACGTGGGTTGTTTTCAATGTACTAGAATGTCACACACACCTTGAAAAGCCTGCCCATGGTAAGTGCCCAGCTGGATGACTTTGCACAGACTGCAGGACGGACGATAGCAGCACCCAGTCTGAGTTGCACACATAATCCACGCCCTGGGAAGCCCCCTTGTGGCCGCCCTCCCTTTCTGAAGAGCAGCCAGATTCCTGAATTCTCACATTCTGGATTCCTGTTGCCTGACTTTGGACTTCGGGTAAATGGACTCTTTTTGTTCTAACTTCACAGCTTGATGGGATGTCAGTGAGCCCCGTACCCATATTGCATACTGATCTGTTTTGTATTTAGTATTCCACTGGAAGTAGAACCCACAGTCGGTGTGTCCATCTCCCTGTTTTGGGACCTTGGGAGAGTGTCCAGGGTCAGGCGGCCGGCTGCAGTGGGGACTCCTGGCGTGCCTTCAGGTGACCGTGCTTGAGCTTCTGTGGGGTGGGAACTTGCAGGGGAGATGCAGGCACCTGTGCAGGTGGGTACTCAGCTTGAGCAGAAACTGCTGAGTGGATTTTAACAGGCTCTTCCGTGAAGGACTTGTAGGTGCAAGGAGACCCCAAATGCAGAAGCAGCCAGGAAACCAAGACAAATCTGGTTGGTTGGTTTTGGGTGATTTATCAGGGGAGCTTTCAGACAGAAGTATGGTCTTAGGTAGCCGCAAGACAGGTGGGTCCCGCACTGTTACCTCCAGACCCAAGACTTGTGTGCCCTAGGGAAGGCAAGACAGTGAAATGCGACCCTCCAGACCAGGCAAGGATGCTCCATGCTTCATGGCCTAGTATTTGTGTATGGCACAAGGTTGCTCAGGTCTAAATTAGCAGTGCGTGTTCTTATGCTCAGGACCATAAGTGAGTAGTGATCAGGAGGCATCCCAGACCAGGCTCATCAGAATCAACATGGCATGTTAGTGTCCGAGATGGAGTCCCTTTTGCCTGCACAGAGGCAGGCCTACCTGGAGTGTCCTCAGCAGGAGATGAGCTTCGAAACCGAGTCCTGACTCCCTCACTCCTGACCTTGAAACTTGGCCAGTGGCTAAGCCCCTCAGGCTGCAAAGTGAGGAAAAGGAAGGACCATGGAGGGAATTAAATGAATTCAAAAACTGTTTTGAGCAGAGGAAAAAGTGTCTCGATGGATGTATTGCATCAAATAGAGAGTACTTTGGGAGTGACTGAAGTTTAAACGTATAAGAATAAATATACAAGTTTTTATAAATAAATTCAGGGTTTGGGGGAGTCCCCCCTCATATTCCTATTTTAAGGTTGAGAGATCTGAGGTGCAGAGAAAGCTCCTAAGGTACCTTGTCAGGTAGGCTGGGATTCGACCAGATTCTCTATTGTGATGGGACCACCCATCATTCATTCAGCCATCGCCCATCTGTTCATCTATCCATCCATCCCTCCATTTGTCCATCCACATACCTGTTCATCCACCCATCCATCCATTCATCCACCCATCTGTCCATCCACCCATCCATCCATTCATCCACCCATCCGTCCATTCATCCATCCATCCATCCATCCATCCATTCATCCATCCATCCATCCATCCATCCATCCATCCACAGAATACATACTCAGGTAGCCCTATCATACTGTCCCCTGGAATTTCTGTAAGTGGTTGAGTGAGGGCATTATCCTCCAGTGACTGAGCCATGAAGGCCAGGTGCCTTAATGGGGTTCCCACCACAAAATTCTGGGCTCTTGGCATCTCTTTCCTGGTCCACAACAAGGACTTATAATCTTAACAATGCTTGGAACCTTCATAGGAGGATGTTCTGTCTCTTTGAAAACTGACTTCAGTGACTCTTTTACACTGAAGGACTTCTGGAAAACATGCCAGATGTTCTGAAAACATCTCCATTCCAGACTTGAGGCCATCATTTCCTAGCACTGTGTTTCTAGTCTTGGGGTTTCAGTCCCCTCTACCGTAGTCCCGTCCCAAGCAGTTTGCAGATGCTGGCGGGAAGTCCTCCAGTCTTCTGTGCTGAAGGTGCTTTGTTTATTGTCCTTTCTCTCTCTGAACCTCACACACCTTTTCCACAAAGGCATCATGAGTGACAGGTCAATTCCTTAGCTCCCTGAGGAGGTGTGGATTCCTTGGGGCACTGTCTGGTATCTGGAAGGACCTTGCAGTGCCCATCTGAGACATGACCACCATGCATGGGCAGCACCCGCCAACCCTACCCTCCAACCGCAGCACCACCCTGTCGCTGTCCCTGAGAGCTCAGATCCCTGATGAGATTTCTCCAGAGCCCACTGGTGCAGAGATCCACATGTCCATTTTATTGAGTATCAAAACAGACATGCATATTGACAGTCCACCTGCACACTACTGCCCAGTGTCCTCCTGGGTATTATCTGGTGCTGGTGAGTGGGTACAGAAATGCCCATGTCAGCAGAGACACCGACAGTCTTCCTTCCTCCCAGAGCCCCCTCCAGCGGTGGAAATGTTGGCACAGAGGAAGAACCTTGGATGAACTCAGAGGACACACAAGAGGGGCTGCTGTCCCTGACACCTAGCATTGCATTCATTAAAGTTTAATTTGATCTTTTCTAAAATCGCATGTGAATGTCTCCATCTTGGAAGTGAGTAGTGATGGTTAGCTACATCTGCTGTGGACACACAGGCTTCATCTGTACTGACTTTTATTTAACTTGGTAATAGGCAGTTGGTTTTTATTAATTGATTCATCTCCCTCATCGGCAAGCCAGCTGCCCTGGGCGCACACGGGACACTCGCCCTGGATCCCATCACCTTGCGGCAGGCAACCATCTCCCATGCAGTGTTAATTGACCACCCAGATGCTGTGTGGCCTTGTTCTCTGCTCCAGTGCCACCCTCTCCCCTCAGTTTCAGGTGGGTTATCCTGGCCAGGTGCAGAGTCCGTTGCAGCCGACATGAGGCTCTCTGCAGTGCTCTGCCATAGCTGGAGTGCAGAACCAGCAGGTGAGATGGCGGACCCATGGGCATGTCTAGGCAACTGCCCTGGCCCCAGGATGGGTGGCCAGGACCCCTTGGCCAGCCCCATCAGCCATGGGACCTCGGGATGAGACGCTGCATAACAAATTGCCCGGCTGCCTCCCTCCTATCCTCCTCCTGTCTTTCCATTGTCTCCTAGTTTACAGTGAGGCATGTCCAGCTGCCCCAAACTGGCTAAAATCATCTGTTTACCGTCCACCCTCCATCCCTTTCCACATGTTGGGGGCTGCTCCCTCCAGGCCAGGCCTCTACCTCAGTTTCCTCATAGGTACTGGATCCTTCTCACCAGTAGGAGGCCCTGTCTCAGACCGCGTCCCATGGATCCTCAGGCAAGTCCATCCCTGGGTTGAGAGCACTCTGAGGCACTGCCTGGGAACCCAAGCCCGGCTCCTGTGGGGGGAGTGAGCTCTCATTCATGTGTGTCCATGTCCGGTCAGCTTCTAGTATGGGGCACACACGGCACCTGCAGACAGCCTTTTCAGGCACTCCCAGATGCGTTGAGAAGGTGATGCCTCCACCATCCCTGCCCTATCCCCTCCAAGGCTGTCTGAGGAGCTCCATGTAAACAGTCCTCCCTCCAGTAGCCCCTGGGTCGGGAGCTGGGGCTTTCACTAAGGTTCCTTTTATAAACTCCAGGGCAGGTTGTGGCCATCGTGGTGGGGATACAATGGAAAACTGTCCCGGGGTTTTCTCTGCCCACTTCCCTCTGGGACAAACAGGAGGGGCTTGGGGAGTAGGCACAACGGGTTCCTGCAGTGCATTTCCAGGGAGACACCATCCCTTGGCCTCCCAGACCACCCCTGTGGATAACCTTGCTTCCATCACCCTGTAATTAGTGGGTTCTTTTCATTAATAGGGAGACCCTTACCCTTGCCACATGGAATTGTAATGCCATGTTTTTCTTTACCATAAAGTTAAAACGGAATATAACTAATATGGAAGATCAAACACGGTGGTTCATGCCTATAATCCCAATACTTTGGGAGGCTGAAGTGGGAGGATTGCTTGAGCCCAGCAGTTCAAGACCAGCCTGGGCAACATAGTGAGAACGCATGTCTACAAAAAATAAAAAATGAGCCAGGCATGGTGGTGTGTGCCTTTGGCCCCAGCGACTTGGGAGGCTGAGGTGGGAGGATCACTTAAACTCAGGAGTTCAAGGCTGCAATGAGCTATGATTGTGCCACTGCCCTCCAGCCGGAGCAGCAGAGTGAGACCCCAACTCTTAAAAAAAAGTTAAATAAAATAGCTGATAATGAGAAATAATTTCAGATGACAGTGGTTAAGAGCTGTTGGGGGCTGTGCGCCAGGATGCTGGCCACTCTGCTTGGATGGTCTCGCATAAAGGGAGTGGACATCTGGTGAATTCAGCTCTCTCCACCCACCCAAAGGCACAGAAGCCACATTGGCTGTGAGTTTTGAGACGGCTGTCTCTATAGACCTGGTAGCCTCACTCTGCTCCACACTTTACTTTCTTTTAAAGCAATAATGTGTGCATAAGTGATTTATAAATACTGACACTTTATACAAATGCAAGGCCTGGTATTTCCCATGCAAATATCACATAATTGTAATTGCGATAAATTGTTTTCCGTGGCTTCAATGATGACACTTTATGTGTGTGTAGTGCTTTAAACTCTTTTCAAAGCTTTTTCATATCCATTATGTCATTTAATCCAACTAATTGAACTTGAACTGGAACAAAGAAAAACATTGATAAATTAATTAAATCGCCTCCTTTGATGGGGGCAGGCGGGGTAAGGAGCCCAGCTGTGTCACAGTTGGTTGTGAATGCCTATTACGATGTGACCAAAAGGGGAAGCACACAAAAAACCAAAATCTGCACCCCTCTCTGCTTCTGAGGATTTAAATGAAAAAAAAAAAAAAAAACAGGAAAAACTGGATTTGTATTATAATACAATGAAATAGTTAAGGTGAAATACACACTTGTTTTTTCTCCTACTCTTCCTGACTCTCCCTCCAGCATAGCCAAAAACATATATTTCTGAAGGTTTTATCACAGGAAGTTTATGTAAGGACATATGACAATGTCACAGCCTGACTGGGCTCCTGTTCTCACTGCCTGGGAAGACTAAGAGTGGTGCAGCCAAGACAGTGGGGAAAGCCTTTAATTGTGCAGAGCAGCTGAGTGAGAAGGGCAGGAGCTAGAACTCAAATCCATCCCCCTGAGAATTCAGAGGGGGGTTGAAGGCGGGGCCTAGGGATTGCTGATTGGTCATTGATGTCATGGGGAATGTCAGCACTATCTTCCTGTCTCAGAGCTGATTTCTGAGAGGGGGTGCACGGACAATGGGGCCAGCTTCCTGGCATGTGTTCTGGACCTGGGTGGGTCCTCGGATCTGTCAAATATCTAAAATACCATTGTCAGGTTTGGCAGTAGGTGCTATCTAGAAAGCAGTTTTGTGACCATCAGCTGCTGCCCCGGGGTGGTGAGCCATCATAGAGGTAGCCTAGGACAGGGGTCCCTGATCCACAGGCCATGATCCCTGGCCCATTAGGAACTAGGGCGCACAGCAGGAGGTGGTGGCAGGTGAGCAAGCTAAGCTTCATCTGTATTTACAGTCACTCCCCATTGTTCAAATGATAGCCTGAGCTCCCTCTTCTGTCAGATCAGCACGGCATTAGATTCTCCTAGGAGCGTGACCCCTACTGTGAACTGTGCACAGCGAGGGATCCAGGTTGCGGCTCCTTATGAGAATCAAATACCTGGTGATCTGAGGTAGAGCTGAGGTGGTGATGTTAGCACTGTCTCCATCACCCCCCATGGGACCATCTAGTTGCAGGAAAACAAGCTCGGGGCATCCACTGATTCTGTATTATGATGAGCTGTGGAATTATTTAATTCTACATTAAACTATAATAATAATAGAAATAAAGTGCACAATAAATGTAATGCTCTTGAAACATCCCCCTCCACCATTCATGGAAAAATTGTCTTCCACAAAACTGGTCCCTGATGCCAGAAAGGTTGGGGGCTGCTGGTCTGGGAGGAGAGTGTGGGATGTGGGGCCCCAGGACGTAGGAGCAGCCTCTTTGTTGGCCTCAGCTTCCATGTCTCTGCAGTCTTGCACCTGTTGATAAGGAGAATCCAAGATACAGTCAGCTATGGGGCAGCATTCCGCCCACCCAGGAGTCAGGACATGAAGACACTAGCTGCCCTCCACTGGTTGAAGGCAGACCCAGGACCAACAGGTCTGTTCCTTCCTTACCAGGACTGTGGCTTTAAGGACTTGGGGCTCTTCCACAGCTTTTACTCTGTGACTTGATACTTACTTTATATATGTGGTTTCAATGACATGAAGTCTTTGCTTCGGAGATTCTAAGACATAAATCAAAGTTTCTCAATTCCAGCACTGTGAACATTGTGGGCCAGGTAGCTTTCTGTGGTGGGGCTGCCTGTTGCACAGTGGGCCATACAGCAGCCTCTCTGGTCTTCACCCACAAGATGCCAGCACCTCTGCTCACCCCAGTTGGGGCAGCCAGAAATGTCTCCAGACGTGGCCAGATGCCTCGGGTGGGGCTAATTGCCCAGGCTGAGAAATATATATGATGGTTTCTGCAAGGCGTCTGCTGGGTCTGCAGAGAAGACGCCCACGCGGGACTCACTCTATGGAAGCGTCAGGGCTCAGGCCCAGTGGTGGCCAGGATCAGCTCATCTTGAGACTGGGTGATGTCACCTCATCAGCCCATCCTCCACTCCCACGTGGAGAGCTGGGCCAGGGCTCCTGAGGGTGGGGAGAATGCTGTGTTCAAGCAGGAAGTCCTTTCATGGAAACACATATCTAAGGAAGATAACCAGAAAGTCAGAGGAGCAACAGCAGATAAAATGTCTAGAAGTTACTCCTAAGACCAGAGTTTGAAGTCTGCCTGCCCCACCCACCCACCTTCCTCCTTTAATGAGGTACTGTGTGTACCCCCCACGTGGAAGCTCTGGGGAGCCGAGGCCCAGCTCAACCTCCCTTCTGATAGTTAGGGGACGGAGGGGTGGCTTTTAAATGTGTCACTTGGCTAAGACCACTCCTGAGCAGCCAGAGAGTCCATCCCAAATGGAGCCAAGAGGGCAGGGAGAGCCCCCGCTCATCCCTACAACTTCCACGCAGCAGGGGCAGGGGTTGTCAGGGCATGAACACAGATGGTGGGTATGCTTTGCCTTGGCGTCTCTTGGAGCACTTTGGACAGAGATGACGCATTAGGGTTTTAGGACGCTGGACCGGAGAGAAGGGTGGATCACTTCTGCGTGCACCTTGGAGGCCGCCTCAGGTTTCCCAGCACCCTGACTTGGAAGTGTTAGTGAAGCACAGCTCACATGCAAAGACATACATGCACACACATACATGCACAAACATGCATACACCTGCAAATGTGTGTGCATGCACACATGTGTACATACAAACGTGTGTTCCCACAAACATGCATGTGCACATGCAAGTGCACACATGGACATGGACATGCACAAACATATACATTTGAAAACATGCACACATGCGCATACTCACATGTACAAACATGAGTGCAGTTGCAAACATGCACATATACACGCATGTGCATGTGCATGCATGCACATGCATATACATGTGCCCCCACAAGCATGCACGTTTGCCCTGCACACATGCATGTGCACACACGTGTACATGCACAAATATACATGCACTTGCAAATATGTACACAGAAACGTACATGTGCATTCACACACATGATGTACTCACAGGCACAGGGTTCTCTGTCCACACTAACTGGTAAATTCCGCAGAGTGTGGATTCCTTTGACCTCAGGTGCTGACCAGTGTTGAGAGGCTGAAGGAAAGAGGAGCCTCAGCTGGAGGCACTGAGGGGCCCGGGAGGCAGCCAGGTGGAGGCCATGGGCACAGGGCAAGCAAGTGCAGCGTTCCCCCTGTTTCAAAGTGTGAACAGCACCCTTCTCCGGAACCCAGGAAAGGAACCAGAGTGTCTGAAGAGCTTTCTCCCACTGATTAGGGCGGGATTGCCCCACATCAGCTCCTGGCCTTCAAGGACACAGCTCTGTGGAACCGGATGGCCCCTGGGAAGCCACTGCCTTTCCCTCCTTGAGTCTCAGCACTGGGACTCAGGATGTGCCCCCGGCTGTGCATTCACAGGCTGAGGGTGCTTACCTGGGCAGGAGCCCGCACCCCTCCCCACCGAGTGCTGGCCCCCTCCAGTGATGGGCGGGGCCCGTGTGCTCCTCATTGTCCCTGAACCCTCACCTGGCTTGTTCCTATTGGTGCCCTTTGGTGGAGCAGTGGAAAAACCCACAGCAACACAGAAATCCGACATCATGTGCAGGCACCAGTGCTGCCCCAGATCTGTGCTGTGGAGCCAGAACATTAGTGTGAAAAGCCACATTTCCACCGAGAATGCTTCCCGGGCAGAGGAACACATTTATCATGGCCATTCATATGCATCTATAAACAAAAGGGATGGGACCACCAGCGAGACCTGAGGAAACCATACCTGCAGCCCACATCACCCTTGGCCACAGACGGAGGCCTGGGGCCATGACGGGTACTCTCTCCTGAAGAGACTGGGTGAGAAATACTCCAGACTCTGTGCTAACTTTACAATTTCTGTGAGTCCTAAACTAAGTCAAGATTAAAATTTAAAAATTTAAGCTGGGCGCTGGGGCTCATGCCTGTCATCCCAGCACTTTGGGAAGCAGAGGTGAAAGGATTACCTGAGCCCAGGAGTCTGAGACCAGCCTGGGCAACTTGGTGAGATTTGTCTCTACGATACATCAAAAAAATTAGCTGACTGTGGTGGGGTGCACCTGTAGTCTCAGCTATTCAGGAGGCTGAAGCAGAAGGATTGCCTGAGCCCAGGAGGTCACTGCTGTGATGGCCATGAGTGTGCCACTGCACTCCAGCCTGGGCAACAGAGTGAGACTCCATCTCCAAAAAAAAAAAATTAAAAAACATGTACTTTTTTATTGCTTTCTCATTAGCTAGATAATGCCAATGCAGACAGAGTTCCTGGGTTGTAAACAGATTCCCTAATCCACCCCATAAGAGAAGGAAACCAGAAAGCCACATGCAAAAGTGGCCCCTTTTCCTCCCTGTCTCCTCCTCCCCCCGCCCCAACATCCTCCATTAAAAACAAGCCAATGCGAGCACTGACAGGCCAGTCTCCACGCTGGGCTAGTCTCCACGCCGGCTCTTCACCACAGGTCAGACATGACACAGCGGGTCACCTGCTGCATGACAGCTCCGGTGTCATTAAGCTCAAATGCTGACCTTGCCTGACCTTCCCAGGCGTGATTCGGTGTTATCCTGATGCCCGTGTGCTCAGCCATCCCTGTATGATCCAGCTCAGTTGGAAGGTTCTGGTGCCTGGAGACCAAGTCTAGAGGAGCAGGCTTGGATGGGAAGTCAGCCTGCCACAGCTGTGGTTTCTGAAGAGTTCCTGTGGGCGCTGGAGACCCTTGTGGGGAGAGGGTTGGAGGGAACTGGCTTCTGCCACTCAATCCTGGGTTTGCCCAGCGCTGCCCCGGGTAGCATCTGTCCCTCCCAGCATACAGACCCACCCAGGAAGGGGGCCCACTTCCCAAGGCCCCACTCAGATACCAAGGTCTCAGTGGGAGGTGTCTGCAGCTGCTCAGAGACGGCTGAGATCCCAGAAACGTCTCATTCCCATCCCAGAACCCCTTCAGCAAAGCCCCCTCAGGGAAATAGAGGCTGATGGGCAGCTGCCATGGGCTTAGCGCCAAGCCTGGCCATACCTGGCCATCTGGTTTTCTCCTCATTTGCCATGATTTTCTTATGGATTCACGGCTATAACAGAGGAACCTGAATTCCCAGGGACTCTGCTGGTTCCTTTCCTGATCATGTCACAGATCCCTGCAAGTGTCCCCTGCCAGTCCTCATTCAGGAACGAAGACTCCCTTTGCCTCTAGCGCAAATCACAGGGAGTTTCTGAACTTCAGGCTCAGAGTTTTTCCACTACCCTCACGCCTGTGCTAGCTAGCCCATCTCAGTGGTCAACTACTAGGCTGTGCCACAAAGTCAGTACTTTTGTCAACCCCATTTTACAGACAAGGAAACAGAAGATCCAAGAAATGAACTGTCTTGCCCAAGAGCAGGCGGCAGGAATATGGGAGGAGGTGTGGACCTGACTACCCATTCCCAGAGTCTCCATGGGTCCCCTGTCCCTCTCACGCCCTATGGTCATCTTCCCGTGTGGCCCTGTCCAGCATTTCAGAAGTCCCCATGGAGCACACAGGTAGAAGCAGGATTCTTCTCTCTGTAAGAATGAATGTAACCCACATAGCATCTGTGTCAGTTGGGGTCTGTGTGGGCTACCTCATGCAGAAGGAAGCAAAGCCCTTTCTGAAACTCGTGTCCCTGGGACTAACATTGCCTTGGCCCTCTGTGGAAACAACTCACCCGTCAAGTGATGGACACCTCTCCAGGATCGAGGCTTCTCCTCCAATGCTGGTTTTATTTTTTTAAGTTTAAGTAAAGGCTGCATCCCTGGGCTTTTTTTTTTTTTTTTTTAATATTATGGAGACGATAATGTATTCCATGATTCTTAGACGTGAATGATAGAGAGAGTGGTTTCAGTTTCATTATTGCAGTTGTCATATTTCAGAACTTCCTAAATATAGCTTTATTTTTTTAATCCTACAGCCTTACATCAAGATAAAAAGGTTTCTGTCAAAATCAAATGGCATGTCAATTTTAATGAGCAACTGAAAAATTAACAAATGTAACGTTCTAATCTAATTATGTTCTTTTGAAAGCTTCTTGAAAATTGATTCAAGTTAGATTTGTCAGGCGTCCTCCCTCCAAGGCAGTGGTGACACAGCGTGGGAGATCACTGGCCTGCCCTGGCAATGATGACAGTGTGGAAAACCTGCTGGGACCCCTGGTAGTGGTGACACAGTGTGGAAGGCCCACCAGGACACCCTGGTACAAAGATGGGGGCATCTCTGTAGCTTTGGCTTTCCTTGCTAACATTGGAAAGCTTCTTGTGAACTACAGTACCCATACAGAAAAGTGGACAAATTGTCAGCAAGCCACTCTGTACTTTCCTGGAGACTTACCAGCCCCCAGGCGCCCCCAGGACCCTTCCTTAGTGTCTCCTAACAAAGCTAACCACCATCTCATAAAAGTAAGAGGTGTTTGGGTTTTTCACTTGTTTTCGTTTTTGTTTTTTTAGAGGCAGGGTTTCACTCTGCCATTCAGACTGGAGTACAGTGGCACAATCATAATTCACTGGAGCCTCGAACTCCTGGGCTCAAGGGATCCTCCCACCTAAGCCTTCCAGGTAACTGGGACTACAGACATGCACCATCATACCTGGCTAATTTTTTATTATTTTTTATAGAGACAGAGGGTCTCACTGTGTTGCCCAGGCTGGGTCTTGAACTCCTGGCCTCAAGTTATTCTCATACCTTGGTCTCCTAAAGTGGTAGAATTGCAGGCATGAGCCACTGTGCCAGGCCGCACCTGTACTTTTAAAGCAGGAACCTGTGCAGTGAGGGAAGAGACCCTGTACCACCTGGAAATCTTCCTGTTCAGGACCCTACGCGGTTAGGGAGTTGTCTCTGCTGTTCTGTATGCTTCTGTTAAAGACCAGGGAGAGAGTCCTGTCCCTGTGTCCCCAGTGAGTGAGGGCCTTCAGAAGACGTCACATGGCCCCAGGCTCTACCCTTCCACAGGGCATTTTGTGCCACTTCCCAGCTGCTTGCATACTGCATCCGTATGACAGGATGTTCTGTCATGGCACCTAGAACTAATCAACGTTCTAGGTAGTTCTAGATGGCCACCTCTGTTACCTAGAACCTGACACATCAGTCTTCTTTCTTTCCTCATCTTACTTTTGCTTTTGTTCTATGACACTTTGGTATTGAGAGAGAGATGGCATACCATGAGCTCCACCCAGCATCCTGGATAATCTGCACAGTGTTATTCTGAGAAGGGTTAGAGATAGTTACAGCTGACCCAGTGCCTACTCTTAGAATGTACTGATTAGCTGGGAAGGAGTCACATCCAAAAAGGCGGAAGGGGAGGGGAGGGAAAGAAATTCAGGAGGGGAGGCGGAAGGAGAGAGGAGGGAAAGAAATTCAGACTACCCAGAGTGGGAGAGAAGAGATGACCCAACCTTGGGGCACTCAGATGGGGGGAAGCTGATTTAGACGAACTGAAAACACGGCCAGGACACATCACAGGACAGTGCACATCTCAGCGGCTCTCCCTTGTCTAGTAGTTCTCAGAAAGGGAATTGATGGTGACCCGCCTTGTGTTTCATTTTCACAAACACATTGTCCTGCTCCCTGATTGTTCAGGATTGCATATGGCCATAAACCATGGAGTTTCCTGGTGGAGTGCTCAGTTTTCAGTTTGCCCAGAGTTTTCTATTCCTAATAAGGATCTGATCCCAAAGACTTTGGATTTCATATCCATAGGAAGGAATGGCCATTTTCCTGGTGAGACCATGCTATTTCATTCCGGAGACCCAAAGCCACATTGTTAACCTTCTGTCGAGATCCTCTTTGCATGTATAAATGCCAGAAATCTGGAGATCTCAGATATCAGGAAGATAAACTGATGCAGGCGTGCACCATCATTCTCGTTCCTCGAATACTTTATACTGCATCATTTGCATCTGCTTTAAATATCCGATGAATTGTAATAAATGGGAATTCATAATAAAACTGGTAATAAAATAGATTATTCAGGTGATGCTGTTTTATTATGGTCTCATTATGATTATATAATCCTTATTAAAATCTGGATCGAAGATGAATTTCTCACTGGAGGCGCTGCACAAGTGCTTTAATAAATTCTATTTATTGCACAATCCCGGGGTGAATATTGGTTTTTATAATTTCATACAAATGCGCTGTAACGCGGCATGGAATCTGTTCATAGGAAATCCATAACGCAGTCCCCTGAGAATCTGCAGCTCCCTCTCAAGATGTCTCGCTCTGGCTCCAGGTCCTCTTGTTAGGAGACGCTTGCTGGCAGAATGCTCACCAGCCTTCTCGTCTTGAGCTGTTACGACACCGCTCACCATGGCCCTTTCTTAGACTCTCTGGCAGGCCAGGGTCCTTGGGAGGTGGTCAAAGCCACATGTGACCAAGCAGTCAGGCTGAGCGAAGCCATCCCCTGGGTGGAGGGTTGCCACGGGTGCCTGCCCAGCTGTGGCATGCAGAGGAGCCCGTGCCCTGGCTTTTCCCGAAAGATTTCCTCAGGACTGGACGGGACCCAGAACAGGTCAGGAAGCATGGTTGAGGGGAGTCATGGTGCTCCCTGAATACATACTGGCAATTGGAATGCCCTGGCTAGAAAGAAGCTGGCCCGAAGCACATCCTGTCACATTGCAAATGGGCCTGTCCCCCAAACCCTGCATGCTGGATCCAGAGGCAGAGTTCAGGGGCAGATGGGCATATTCTAAGATCCAGTGAAGGGAGCCCTGCTTTCAGCTGGATCCAGCAGCTAGAGAGATGTCACAAGCATCTTGCACCTGTAGCTGCTTGCCTGATGCTATCCACTAAGGGGGAGCTGAATGTGCTTTTGAAAGCCTGAACTGCCCCAATGTCGTTGCTGTTGGGACAATTAATATCCTTGCTAATAGTTCCTCTTTAGGCCCCATACAAGGGAATACTAGGGTTGATCCATCATCGGGTCCTTGGAATTCAGTCCTGGAGCTGCTTCCTGAGCAGGGAGAATGGCACAGCAGGGAGACTCTGGACCCAGCCTGCTTTGTCTGAGTTCCAGGTGCAGAGCTCACCAGCTGGATGACATCCTCTTGCCTCAGTGTTCCCATCTGCAAAATGGGCATAGCAAAAGGTTCTACCTCCATCTGTTATAAGGATTAAATTGAATCAGTATTAAAGTACTGGAATATCTGGCGTAAAAGGACATGCATTGAAAAAAATGTGTGCTGAGTTAATTTAAATAAATATATTTTTCTGAATGGCGCCCATGAGCCATCCTTGGGGGAGGGCTGGAGGGCAGAGAGTCAGTCCTAGCCACAAGAAACCGAGACACCTCCGGGCTATGCCCGGCTGGCGCTGCCCCTGCCACAGGCCGTCTGGCTGGCGGCGCCGTTGCTGGACTCCGGGACGTGCCAGGGACACACGGCCAGCCTGGGTACACAGCCCAGGGCCAGCACTCTCAGTGCAGCCTAGAGATTGGATGAAGAACACTCACTCCTCCGGACATCAGTTGGGGAAGCTCAATTTTAAAAAGCAGGATTTAGGTAAAATTGCTTATTAGTAAAGTGTGGATTATCCAGGATTTTCAAGTTTGTTCTTATCTCCTGCACTGCTCGAGCAAGGAGACTTGAGGAAGTCTGGGCCCTGGGTCACGGATCTTCAGCTGTTATCCACATCAGGCAGCCTCACAAACATGATGCCACTGCTGGCCCCGGGACCTTTGGCTAGCCTAGGAGGTGCTGATAAAGCACTTGTGTGAGCAAAACCTGGAGAAACTGCTGCCCTCCTTCCTGGCCAAACAGACACATCAGCCACAGTACCCGCCATCGCTGCAGAACCCAGGCCCCACAGAAGGACCTGTGGGAGGCCCACTGCTCCCATGAGTGCCTTGAACACCTCCAGGCAGGACCGTGCCCAACTGAAGTCGCATACCAGTTCCTCTGTCCTTCCGTGATCTTCACACATGAGGGACATCCCATCTGAACTGTTCGCATGGACCCCGGGACCTGGATAAACGTCGGCAACATGTGTTGAAATGGAGTCAAAGATGAAATGAATCCCTTTTGTGTCAGGGCCGGGGACCCCTACATCCGACCCCGCCGCTCATGTCCCATGCAACTCATCTTTAAAAGACCCACTTCATACAACAGATCCATAAACGTAAGTTCACACAGCAGGAAAGCAAATGGGCAAGCACACAAAAGACACAAATGGGAAAACACAAAAGAAATGCAAGCGGCAAATGATAAGAATGCTCTGTCGCCTGAACCAATTACAAGCAGACCGGAGCAGGGCATGTTTGTGGATCTGATTAGCAAACATTTTAGAGTTTGAGTCTCATGGCTGAGCAGCCCTGGGAGCGTGTCCTGTGGCTGTCTGCCAGAGAGAACCATGGAGGGCAGCCTGGCGATCTCAGTAGGCAGGAAACGCTCCCGGGCCAGCTCCCTGCACTGTGTACTCAGCAACCACGAGCATAGCAGTCGAAGAAACACTCCGGTGCCATCTCCCAGTCCTGGGGCTCATGAGTCCTGTGTGCATAACTGGGACCCCTGCTCAGGGTCTCATGGGGCTCAGGTCAAGGTGTCACTCGGGACTGCAGTCACTTAGGGCTCTGGTCCATGTCCAGCCTCACCAGTCCCTGCTCTCCATGAGGCTTCTTCTGCAGGGAATGCCAGCCAGTACAGAGAAGCAAGAGAACTTTGGGTGAGGACACTGAGAGAGACTAGGGGTGGTGGGGCTGTCAAGGAGGAGGAAGCCAGAGAAGATGGAGAGGAAGGGCTAGCGGGGTGACTCAGTGTCACTGAGCTTACAGGGCAGGAGAGACTCACAGCAGCAGTTGCTGCTGTGGGCAAGACGGGGTGATGAAGGATAGGCCTAGGGCCCCCACCAACACCAAGTCCCCCGTAGCCATGGGGTGGGGGGCGTGCCCCCCTCCCTGCTATTTTTAAGATATGTCTCTCCAGCCCCACAGTGGAGGCTATTTTTTTTTTTTTTTTAGAGATAGGATCTCTCTCTGTCACCCAACTGGAGTTCAGTGGCATGAACAGAGCTCACTGCATCCTCAAACTCCTGGGCTGAAGTAATCCTCCAGCCTCAGCCTCCCAAGGAACTGGGACTACAGGTGTGCACCACTATGCCAGGCTATTTCTAAAATGTTTCGTAGAGATGGGATCTTGCTATGTTGCTCAGGCTGGGCTCGAACTCTTGACCTTAAGCAACTCTTCTGGCTCAGCCTCTTAAAGTACTGGGATTACAAGCATGAGCCACCGTGTCCGACCTCAACAGAGGCCATTTCGAAGCCTCACAGTCCCTTACTGAAACCTGTCCTCCCTGGGGAGGAAGACATGAGTGACCTGGTCAGGGATGGGTCCTTCATGAGGACCTGGGCACAAGCCCCTGGCCAGCCACTGGATGGTGCCATAGACACAGGAGCATACTCCCTGGCTCCTCTCCCCACAAGGGCCTCTCCGGCTGCCTTTGCAATTAGAGACCCTGCGTGTTAGGGACCTCCCATTACATCATTGAGTAGGCATCTCATGGGGCTGAGCAGACCTCCTGCTCTTCAAAGGGAGCCCATGGGGTGCAGGCATGAGCCTGAGGGCTCACCACAGGGAGCATGGGCTCTGCAGACTCCACGTGGGCAAGGCTTCATTAACCCTTGGCCTTGGCAGGGAGGTGGGGGCAGCACAGAGGCTTTGGGGATGCAGGTATGGAACCAAAGATGCTTCTGGAAACTTAACCCCATGCCACCTTGGGGACAGGAGAGAAGCACTATCCAACCTCCCTGACTCCCACGCAGGCATCTAGCTAAGCCACTTTGCAAGGAGGCCCAAGTCCTGTCCAGCCTCCCTGACTCCTACAGAGGAGTCTGTCTGTGCCACTTTGAAGGGGGACCCAAGCCCTGTCCACTTCCTTAACTCTGCAGAGGGGTCTGGCGGTGCCACCTTGAAGGGGGCCCAAGCCCTGTCCTGCTTCCCTGACTCTGTAGAGGAGTCTGGCTGTGCCATCTTGAAGGGGGGCCCAAGCCCTGTCCGGTCTCCCTGCCTCTGTAGAGAAATTTGGCTGTGTCACCTTGAAGGGGGACCCAAGCCCTGTCCAGCCTCCCTGACTCCATAGAGGGGTCTGGCTGTGCTACTTTGAAGTGGGCCCAAGCCCTGCCCAGCCTCCCTGATTCCTACAGAGGACTCTGTCTGTGCCACTTTAAAGTGGGACAGAGTCTGGCTGTGTCACCTTGAAGGGGGGCCCAAGTCCTGTCCAGCCTCCCCGACTCCTCACAGCCATCTGGCTGTGCCATCCCCCATCGAAATGCATCTTGGGAGGT
The DNA here is from genome assembly GCF_000164805.1 of Carlito syrichta. Lineage (NCBI taxonomy): Eukaryota > Metazoa > Chordata > Mammalia > Primates > Tarsiidae > Carlito > Carlito syrichta. Next base: position 460,446 of record NW_007046133.1, read on the forward strand.
ATGTCTTGCATCCCTCTGGCCTTCAGGTGGGAGCCCCCCTCTGTTTAGGGAGCTAAGCGTGCTGGGTGCAAGCCTGTTTGCTCCACTAACAGAGTCTGCAGAGCCCGTGTTCCGCAGCGGGCGGGCTTGAGAGAGCATAACTCAATTTCTATCTTAAATCATTGTTTTAATCTCGCACTTGAATATCATCATTTAATTTGTACATCCAGCTGGAAATATTGATTTTTGGAGGCATTTGTTCTGTGCATTATGTAAAATTCTGTTTGCACTCTGCTGTGGAAATATTACTTTGTGGCTTAAAATATTACTGAGACTGTTGCATTTTTTTTTTCTTCTCTCTCTTGCGATGGGGCACTGACTGTGCTGTGGACCTGGGAGGGTCTCCACGATGGACTAATCCCAGGGCTGAGAGGAGGGTTTGGTAGAGCACACAAAGATAAAAAGTGCAGCAGCTGCTTGGTTTCCATGACTGGGCAACTTGGGATCTGCATTCAGTATTCAATGCACTTCTTTTTTGTTTCTTTTTTTTTTAATTTTTAAAAATGTGGGGTATAATTCAGAGTTAGGTATACAAATGTTCATTATGCCAGTACCCTTGTTGATGAGGTGTGCCCACCCTCCCTTGGCAGTTTCCCACTATTGCCAATCCCACACCTCCCCCCGCCAGCAGTTTCCCACTACTGCCAATCTCTTTCTTATAGTATTATGATAACTGTTCAAGGTCCGCTTATGAGTGAGAACATGTGGTACTCAGTTCTTTCTTTCTGTGATAGGTCACTGTGTATTGTAGTCCAAGAATGTGTTTCTTAAAGCTGGTAAGATAGCAAGCCTCAGGCTCCACACTGTGACCGAAGACCCCTGTGGGAGGGCAGGGTTCTGATCTTGCTCAGTGGCCTCCGCCGCTGTACTGACTAGACGTTGTTTCTCTTAAGGTGTTCCCTAAGCGTGGACCATCTCTGGTCGACCTGAGGGCCTCCCATGCAGGGACAGCTTCTGGTGGGGCAGTAGCAAAGCCTCATCTTCTCTGGCAGCAACATGGATTCGGTGGGAGGCCACTGTCTAAGCAGATTGACACAGAAATAGGAAACTGAAATAGGAAGCCTCACAGTCCCTTACTAAAACCTGTCCTCCCTGGGGAGGAAGACATGAGTGAACTGGTCAGGGACAGGTCCTTCATGAGCTCACTTGTGAGAGGGAGCTGAAGACTGGGTGCACATAGGCAAAGGGTGGACAGCAGACACTTGGGACCCCTGGGGGGAGGAAGGAGGGCTGGAAAAACCACCTGTCAGGTGTCAGTCTCAGTATGTGGGTGCTGGGGGTACCATGCTCACTCTGTGGGTGCTGGTGGTGCCATGTTCAGTATATGGGTGCCGGGGGTATCATGCTCAGTGTGTGGGTGCTGGGGATACCATGCTCAGTATGTGGGTGCTAGGGAGTGCCATGCTCAGTAAGTATGTGGGTGCTGGGGGTACCATGCTCACTCTGTGGGTGCTAGTGGTACCATGTTCATTATGTGGGTGCCAGGTTCAATAGAAGCCCAACCTCAGCATCACAAGATATTCCCTGACCTGTTCATATGCTACCTAAAATAAATAAAATTTTTTTGGAAAGTGTAGGAAAATTCCCCCCCCCCCCCCCCCCCCACACACACACACACACATACAAGCTGGCTCTACTTGCTTAAAGGGACAATGAAATGGCTGAATTCCCTCCTCCCGGTCACTGCAAACCATCACAAACTCACTCACACAGCACTTCTGCTCCTCAGAGCACTGACCAGGCCCTCTGAGAGGCATGGATGACTGATGCAAGCTGGACATGGTCGAGCTTCCAAAAACCTCACAACTGGGCAGGCCGGTGGCCATGACACCTATTTCACAGATGAGGGAATTGAGGCTGGGCATGATAATAGCGTCCGGATTTCAGCAGGCCCAGTCATTTTCTCCTGGGTTCCAGCTGCCCAACTGTGGGGTGAGCTGGCTAAAACATGGGGTGCTGGCCAGCAGGATGCCCCCAGGGGATTCTTAGGCCATCCTGTGTGCAGATCCCATCTCTAGGCGTGAAATAAGGAAGGGCTTGGCTTGTGGGAAACAGTTCATTTGGGAGGCAGCTGCTGACAAAGAAAGTCATGGCTGAAATATCAGACTTGGAAGCACATCTATCCGTAGTTGTCCAGAAAGCCCATAAGCTGGATGTTTTTAGAAATAAAGTATATATGGGAGCATTAGAACAAGTGAAGTCACCTGTAGGGCCCTTGTTCAAAACGTCACTGGTGTGTCACCACAGCAACAGCAGGGCGTTTGTCTGGGGCAGGGCCTCTGGAGGGGCACAGGCCACATACCCCTAGCAGGCCCGGAAGGTGGGGGCACCTTGGGGCTGGCCATGTGGGCCCTGGATCCCCGGACCCACTGCTGTCCCTCTGCCCTGCCCTCCTCCAGGAGTCCTGAAGGGTGCTTTGTTTATATATATATATATGTTTTAAATATCTTTATAAATATATTTTTTTTTATATTTAAAATATATATGTATATATATTTTTAAGATTTGGGGTCCAAGTCAGGATTAGATCCATAAGTAATCCACCCCCACCCTTTCTGTGCAGAGACTCAGAGCAGATGCCATGTGCGGAGCAGTGCATGGGGCCTTTCAAAGGAGAGGCTGGAAAGAAACTGGGTGGAGTTGGAAACCCATGGCTTCAAAGTCAGGTTTGGAGAGAAAGGTCCCCTGGAATGACAGCAGCAATACAGGTCACAGCATCATAGCACCACAAGGGGGGCCCAGTGGGGCAGACAAGCTCCTCTGAGCCAGGGCCCCTGCCCCTGCGTATACCGCGGGTCTCAGGTGGGTCGAGGCCACCTGGCTGCACTGCTGAGGAGACAAGATCATAGCTCTGGGCAGAATGAGTGCGTCCCCACCCCCACCCCTCAGTCCTTAATCAGGGAAAAGGACAGGCGCTGGGTCCCGAGGGAGGTGGTGTCAGCAGGAGATATTTGGGTGACCAAGTGTCGCCTTCACCCAGAGGTGTGTTTCCAGGAAAACTAGCATGTTTATTTGTCCAAGGCCTTGGGGACCCCGCTGTCCTTGGAGGACCCCACTTGCCTGATGCTTTCCTCTGGACTCTTCCTGTTGAACAGCGTTTTCTCGGGCAGATCAACCCAGGTCCCTCATCTCTACTACACCCTTCACCTGAGAGACCCCACAGAGTCTCCCCCCACTGTACCCATCACCGGGGAGACCCCTTAGCATCTCCCCCAACAGCAGTCCATGTACCAGTAGTTTGGGGCAATGGCATCATGAAGGTTTCTTCAAGGATAGGCAGAGATGTGTTCGGCTCTGATACTCGAAGGACCAAAGTAATGCCTATACCCCAACCCAGCCCCAAATCCACCTGCCCTGCCTGCCCCCGCCCATGCCCCTCCTGACCCCAACCTGCAATGACCCCAGCCTGCC